>NC_081771.1:18138913-18396413 GCF_963082965.1 Carassius carassius
TTGGTCACTCCACGCAATCAAAGCTCCCATTACAGTGTGTGCCAAAATTAGCTAAATGAAACTTCTCCTTTCACTAATAGCATCAATAAACACCAGTGTCCCTTCCATCCAGGCTGAATAAGACGCCAGAGAATTTGGATTTAGGATTCAGCCTCCCCGTCATTTTAATAATATTACCAGCAACCCAAATTTTTTTAATGCATTCATGAGCATGGAGGTGATATTTGGAGCTGGATTGACCATGCATGTCCTAATACAAGGAATTGAGACTCTCCGGATGAGGAAAACATTGCCTGGTAGGAGATAATTAGCTCTCATGGCTTGACAAATGGGCTGATACCTATGTGAATACATGGCTAAGATGGCCTTATATGGTGTCTTCATTAATAGGCTTGGTGTGGCGTCTCCCTTTGTAATATATATAAATATTTATCGGTCCACCTCCTGAGCGGAGACAAGCTATCATACCCGACAGAACACACATATACTAATTACACCCCAAGCAGAAAGGAAAAGCAGAGCATAGGTTTCATGCGAGCAGAATGGGAAACTGGGGCACCTGAAGGGAAATCTAAAGAGAAATGTTATTTATCTGTATTTTCCTTTCATTTCTAGAACAGTGAGGGTTGCCTTTACATACTGTACACAACAGGGGAAAGGACAACATTTTTCTTTGCATGTGTGTCAGTAAGTCATGCTTTGAGAGTGCCAGTAAGGCCTACATTGTGTATTTTGTCAAATATGAACAGAAATATGCTATTAAAATAGTGATTGTGGATGTGTGTGTGATTTGTATTTATTTTATTGATTTATAATACATTTTTCATAATTAATATTATTAACATTTTTAGTATTGTCACTGCCATTTACTTGGTCATTGTTTTAATCTTATTTGTCCATTTTATAATACAACCCGAATTCCGGAAAAGTTGGGACGTTTTTTAAATTTTAATAAAATGAAAACTAAAAGACTTTCAAATCACATGAGCCAATATTTTATTCACAATAGAACATAGATAACATAGCAAATGTTTAAACTGAGAAAGTTTACAATTTTATGCACAAAATGAGCTCATTTCAATTTTGATTTTTGCTACAGGTCTCAAAATAGTTGGGACGGGGCATGTTTACCATGGTGTAGCATCTCCTTTTCTTTTCAAAACAGTTTGAAGACGTCTGGGCATTGAGGCTATGAGTTGCTGGAGTTTTGCTGTTGGAATTTGGTCCCATTCTTGCCTTATATAGATTTCCAGCTGCTGAAGAGTTCTTGGTCGTCTTTGACGTATTTTTCGTTTAATGATGCGCCAAATGTTCTCTATAGGTGAAAGATCTGGACTGCAGGCAGGCCAGGTTAGCACCCGGACTCTTCTACGACGAAGCCATGCCATTGTTATAGCTGCAGTATGTGGTTTTGCATTGTCCTGCTGAAATAAACAAGGCCTTCCCTGAAATAGACGTTGTTTGGAGGGAAGCATATGTTGCTCTAAAACCTTTATATACCTTTCAGCATCCACAGAGCCTTCCAAAACATGCAAGCTGCCCATACCGTATGCACTTATGCACCCCCATACCATCAGAGATGCTGGCTTTTGAACTGAACGCTGATAACATGCTGGAAGGTCTCCCTCCTCTTTAGCCCGGAGGACACGGCGTCCGTGATTTCCAACAAGAATGTCAAATTTGGACTCGTCTGACCATAAAACACTATTCCACTTTGAAATAGTCCATTTTAAATGAGCCTTGGCCCACAGGACACGACGGCGCTTCTGGACCATGTTCACATATGGCTTCCTTTTTGCATGATAGAGCTTTAGTTGGCATCTGCTGATGGCACGGTGGATTGTGTTTACCGACAGTGGTTTCTGAAAGTATTCCTGGGCCCATTTAGTAATGTCATTGACACAATCATGCCGATGAGTGATGCAGTGTCGTCTGAGAGCCCGAAGACCACGGGCATCCAATAAAGGTCTCCGGCCTTGTCCCTTACGCACAGAGATTTCTCCAGTTTCTCTGAATCTTTTGATGATGTTATGCACTGTAGATGATGAGATTTGCAAAGCCTTTGCAATTTGACGTTGAGGAACATTGTTTTTAAAGTTTTCCACAATTTTTTTACGCAGTCTTTCACAGATTGGAGAGCCTCTGCCCATCTTTACTTCTGAGAGACTCTGCTTCTCTAAGACAAAGCTTTTATAGCTAATCATGTTACAGACCTGATATCAATTAACTTAATTAATCACTAGATGTTCTCCCAGCTGAATCTTTTCAAAACTGCTTGCTTTTTTAGCCATTTGTTGCCCCCGTGCCAACTTTTTTGAGACCTGTAGCAGGCATTAAATTTTAAATGAGCTAATTAAGTGGATAAAAGTGTAAAATTTCTCAGTTTAAACATTTGCTACGTTATCTATGTTCTATTGTGAATAAAATATTGGCTCATGTGATTTAAAATTCCTTTAGTTTTCATTTTATTAAAATTTAAAAAACGTCCCAACTTTTCCGGAATTCGGGTTGTAATTCGTTTCTATATTATTATTATTACTATTTACTAACATTCTAGAGTTTTCTGCTGTACACACTGTGTACCAACTGTGGACAACAAACCCATGTTTTGGATTTATTTTTACCAAATTCAAAATGATTGTCTAATAATGTCAACACATCCACGTCACAGCAACTTTTTCCAGAGATAAAAGGTGTTTGATGATAAGCATCCTCAGATGGTGCAATTAAAAAAAGTAACATCAAATCTGACTGCAAAGTCAAACCAAGACATCTCTGTGAGCATCTCTAAGTGATATAGATTTATACATGATGCAATGGTGGAGTGATCGTCTATTGGCAGTGGATCGGAGGTAGATTATTTAGACGGTTTATAATAATGCGGTTTATGAAGGATTCTTTTGCTAAAGCTGTATAATCAAAAGCTGTGCACCATCAAAACTGTAGCGCTCATTAGGATGACTATAAAGGATACAGTATGTATTATACAGTATATTTACAGTAATCCGTCATAACTGGTTAAGTCTCTTTGGTGGATGATTTTTGGCACTGCTTTATAATCATGCTGCTTTGGAGGAAAGTCCTCTTAGGTTAGATCTTTTAATGTGATGCTAAAATGCTTTATTTTATAATAATACTTTATCAGAATTCATATGCAATTTTTTTTTCCATATCTCTTAATCTACTCTAAAATATATTAAATGCTATTTCTATGCACACTGTTAGTTTAATAAACATATTTTATGATGGCCACCTTTTTTAAGACAAAAAGCCTAATTAAAAGCCTGAAATTATTGAATTGCTTAATAATATCTTAAATGTTTTGTCATGTGGTACATACAACAAGTAAAACATTGAAAATTCAGTATTTTTATTTTTTATTTTTATTTGATCCATTTCTTATCATTTATTTGTCATTGCACAATTTGTGTTGAAAATAAATAAATAAATAAATAAATAAATAAATAAATAAATACTACATTTAAATTGTCTGATTTACAGTGATTTTTGTTTTAAAATCAAACAAGCCATGCAAGGCTTAAAACAGTACACACATTAAATCAAGGAGGTTGAGTTTGAAGGTTATGCCTTCACAATTAAAGCTTTCTTCTGTGGAGAAACATCCAGACACAGATCAAATTAAAGCTGTTGAAAGAAATAAAAGTAGATCATGCTTAAATTGCTTTCAATTATCTTTGATCACCCAAAAATGAAAGGCAAGAAAAATTACCTTGAATTCATTACCTTAGCTTTTCCATTAATTACTCACACTCTTTAAACTCAGAACTCATTAAAAAGGAGAATGTGTGTGTGTGTGTGTGTGTGTGTGTGTGTGTGTGTGTGTGTGTGTGTGTGTGTGTGTGTGTGTGTGTGTGTAGGTGAGAGAGAGAGAGAAAAAAAGAAAGAGAAAGAGAGAAAGAGAGACTCTGTTAGGCTAAATGAATTTAGATATTTGAAATTACATTTCTGGTCATAATCTCATACTGTGTATTGAAAAGATACATTACCAGAACACAGAAAAGTCAAATCCATCAGCTCTGATGTGTGTTATTAATTGCCAGTGCCTATGAGATGCTGCTAAACCTGCTTCTTTCTCCACATCACTTCCCCTCATTTATTTTGTAGTGTGTAATTCTATTTATAAATGAACATCTTATTAAATGAAGACAAGAAAAATTAGCCACTGTTCCCTGGATTGGTCACAAAGAAACAAAATGAGCCGTCTAACCCATAGTGACATTTACAAATTACCTGTTCATTTCAACTGAGGTGAGGGATGACAGCACTGAGCTGCTGTGACAGAACAGGAACTCAAGGAGTGACAATCAGGTCTGTCGTGTCCAAGAATCCCAGCCGTCTTCGTTAAACGCTCCCATGCTCAACTCCCGTTTTACCTCACAACCTGCAGACTACTGTCTTTCTGTCCTCTCATGGAGACAGGACTGCATTGTTTTCTTGAAGAAGCCTGGCAATCAAATTTCAGCAGGACTTGGCGTTGGCTGCTTGTGGATACGCATGTGTGACAGCGCTTGAGTGTTTATATACTATGACACAGCCAAGTTTTGGCTTTGGCATGCATTCTCACAGCCAGTCCTCCGGCCTGCTCAGACTCTGCTTAGAGTAGCACTGAGGTGAAATGATGAATAGTTACAATCATTCTTGTTTTAGCAGCCGGAGCTCCAGAGGATAGCAGCCTCTACGCGAAAGATGGCGAAACATGGAGAGAGAGAGAGAGAGAGAGAGAGAGAGAGAGAGAGAGAGAGAGAGAGAGAGCATTCAATGGTGGCTTCGCCCAAATCCAAGGAGATGTTGTCGACTTAATGCAGTGTCACCTTGCCTCTTCCCATCTCCATTGATGAATAGCCCCCCTGCCCCATGGGCAGCAGGTGGGCAGCTTTACACAAGCCTATTTGAAATTAAGCATTTAAAAAGAAACTGCGTACTTAGAGACAAAACACACAATACCCTGGCATGCCCCTCCCATTCTCTTCTCTCCACATCCTGAAACACACACATTAGGGAATAGGAAAAGCATGCCAGCCAGGTGACATTTGAATTGAATGCTTCCGTAATGGATGCCATCTTCCACTGACCTCCATTTAGCTGGAGGAGCTCTACCAGCAATGCTTTTTTGTTCAGGTCACATGCAAGCAGAGGACATCACGTCACAGCATTTGCAAGTTTACGCTACTGAGTAGAACATGAGGATTTGTCACAGGGGGAAGCTGACATGAAAGAATAGGAACATATGATGACGAGTTTAAATCATGTTGTCAATCAAACAGAGAAGTGGTTCTCAGTTCAAGGCCCTCAAAATAAAGAAATTCAAAACAATAATTTAGTATTTCAAATTATTTTGAATTCAGACTTCAAATTTTACATTATCACGGAATTTACTGATTTATAGTTCTGAGGAGTAGTTACTGGCATTCTAAGAAAAGAACTGGTTAAAGGGATAGTTCTTCCAGAAATGAAAATTCTCACCCTCATGTTGTTCCAAAACCCGTAAGACCTTCGCAATACAAATCAAGTGATTTTTTTTTTTATGAAATATGCAAGCTTTCTGACCCTGCATAGACAGCAACACAACTGTGCTGTGCCTTGTTTAGAATCATTTTTTTTAAAAAGTCTTTGATATAAAGGATAGCTTGCAATCTTTTACCTATCCTTACTTACTGTATCTGAACCAGAATATACAGATGATGAATTAAAAGAGATTGATGTTCTACGTCAGAATGCCGAGTCCTGCGTCAGGCAGCACTACACACATGTGCTGTGGATGTGCATCGAAGACTGACATGGAAGAGAAGAAGTTGTATAAAGTTGTTGTTTTTGTTTTCTTTGTGCACAAAAAGTATTCTCTTAGCTTTATAAAGTTAAGAGTGAACCACTGATGTCACATGGACTATTCAAACAATATCCTTACTACCTTTATGAGCCTTGAACATGTCAGTTGCATTGCTGTCTATGCAGGGTCAGAAAGCTTTCGGATTTCATCAAAAATATCTTAATTTGTGTTCCGAAGATGAAAGAAAAATCTTACAGGTTTGGAATGATATGAGGGTGAGTAATTAATGACATAATGTTCTGTTTTGGGTGAATATTGGGTGAACTATCCCTTTAATATTTTTAAGTATAAAAAAGTATATATATTTTTATAACATTTTGACAATGTTTTGTCAAGCTCTCATTCCAAGTTTGTCACAAACAACCTTCCTTTTTCAATTAAACTTATAAAGCATTACAGTTAAACAAATTTCTTTGGATTTCAGTTTTTTTATTATTATTATTATTATTTGCTACATCAAATCAAATTCAGGAGTTGAACTTACATACCTGTATAAAATGCATTATCAACTCAACTCTGAATGACACAAACCTCCTGCACAAAACTAAGCTTTATTATGGTTCACACAGCACCCAATATCTACATTACAGTTCAGTCAATTTAATTTAGTTATTTAAATTTTTGTAAGTGTCTTTTAAATGTTTTATTTGTATATATTTGAAGTGTTTTATATTATTTTAATTAAGTTCAGTTTTTTTTTTTTATAATCATATATGACTATTTTACATTTTATTAAACTATTAAAGTCATGTAATTATTGTCATTTTCAGCCCACATGGAAGTTTGCTCAGGCCCCGTGGTAGGCCCCACCACTGAAAACCACTGAATTAGAGCAATTCCCTTCAATGACCAAACATGAAAGAATATAATAAATTGGGCTGTGAGATGGTCTTGTCATCATGGCTGGTTTCACTGGTTTTGGGTCTCCGTGATGTTTATTGCCGTGTGACTTGTTTAGAGGATCGTGCAGTCAGGCGGGCTATGAGAGAGAAGAGGGAGGCCTGGCCCGGTCATTAAGAGCTTTGTGCTATGTTGGCCCTGAAGGTCACCCTGCTCTCTAATGATGTGTCCTTGGTGCCAGTGCATGGATGGGACGCCGTGGGGTCAGCAACTCCTCTGCAATCTAACCACTCATGTCTGTAGTGTCCTGTTTCCACAGCTCCACGCTGACCTCCTTCCAGAGCACTGGTCTCAGGCTCTTCTCCCAAACGCCACTCGTCAGGGGGAAACTAATGAGAGAGAGGCTAGAGCACGGGCCCTAATGGGCCTCAGTGTTCTAGCTTCAGGCAGGGCAACTGAAAATGAGCATTTAACCACAGCCAGAGTAATTGAAAAAATGACAAGCCGTACAAACAGCGCAGCACCACACAATCACACACTTGTACAGTGCTAGCTGCAAATTATTCTGATTATTGCCATCTACTGATTGCCGTCGATCCTCTCTTTCAATCCCTTTCTTTTCATACAGGGATATAGATTCGAATCAAGTAAATTGAAATTGACTATGGTGCACAGGGAGCTTAGAGAGAATGTTTAGATTGTGGTAAATGCCTCAAAGTGACACATGCTGCAGAAATCGTGGAAAAAGCACCAAACCTGACCAGCGCCATCTCTTCCACCAGGTACTCCTAGAGCGATTCATTCCTAGATCCTGTTTTCATCTGCCTTTCATCTTGATTCTACACAGTATATCAAAGTGGACTGAGCTTTTGTGTTGTTTTCCACAGGTTTAACTTTGCTCACAGCTCCACCTGCTTGTCGTTTATTGATACTGACTCACTCAGAGCCCAAGCAAATGTGTCCTCTGAAGTTATTAGGGCAGACAGGATGGATTAGCAATGCCGTCCTTAAACAAATCAACTGAACTTCAGGATATTCCACAAGTGCATCCAATACCACATATATAGTCATATGACCTCAAATCGTAATTATTATTTTGAACGGGAAACCACACTCTGTGTTGTTTTACTTGATGTCACAGCTAATATTATCCCAACATCAGTGCAAGAGATTCATACGGTTATTAAAATCATCATCATCTGATTGGATGAACCACTTCTGAAATGCCTAATGAGGTTGTGATCATTTCATGTTCAGGCTGAAGGATAATGGATGCATAACTCTAATAAAACATAATCTCTTGAGTGCTAAGGGCACCGGCTCAAATCCCTGCCCACAAGGGAAAACAATAATGCTCATGATACCGAAATGAAATTGACATGACCCTGCTTGACCCCAAAGTTAACAATCCTTGGACACCAGCCTCCCCTTCAACCTCATGGCTTCATCTCTCAAATGAGTTCTTTCCTGACAAAAGTATCAAACCCAGGGATGAAACTTCTCATGCCCATTTAGAATCTAATGCTGGTCATTTGCAAGAACACAATCCTGCTTCTCATTCCACTGCTGGGTTCTGTAATTGAGAGGACTTAGTTCCACTTGATGATGTGGGTCTGAGACCTGGTTTTTAATCAGGAAAATTACGTTCCAAAGCCATCAGTGACTTCCCGAAGAAGGCTGTTTATGCAAAGGAAGAAAAATAATTACCTCAGCAGTTAATGTGGGACCCTTACATTTCACACCTAGCTGCAAATCCCACCTTTCAACAGTCAACTTTTTTCCCCTACTCTCACCGGTTCAAAACAAAGAGCCCTTGTTCTGCTGCCAGACAGAAAACCGAGTTCTGTAAGCAGCTCTGTAGTGAAACAGGTGTAGTTTGGATTTCTTTCTGTTCCCACTCATTGCATATGTGCCTTCATTAGCAGGATGGGAAGAACCCCGGCATGCTGACTGGGCTGTCTAATCTGAGCGTCCGAAACGGAATATGTTAAATTATAATTTTGTCTGAGTGTGAGCGGTCGTCTGCGGCTCTCTTAATTTGAAGCAGTCTGCAAATGCGAATTTGAATTAATAATCCAGAAAATTGATACTACCTCTCACTGCATGGGTTCTAGTATTGACTCTCCCTTCCTCTGCCCTCTGCCTTCTGCTTCCCTTTCTCTCTCTCTCTTGATCTCCTCTCGGCCTCTGCAGGGTCTTCATTACCACAAGATATAGACGTAGCTCTCTTAAGCCCGCCGAGGCTGGATGCTCTAATGAGGGGTAGACTCATCACGGCGGGCACCAGTTCACTGATCTCAGGCAAACTTACTGCCACCAAAATTCTTTTAATATTCTGAAGAATGCAGAGTACTACAGTTACCAGGGAAACCAGAGGTCACATGGTCACAAGGGTCCGGGGCTTCCAGTTGAGTAGCCAGAATGCCTCTGATGATGGTTTATTCAAACTTAGTTCAAAATCTGCAATCCCCTACTCCCCCCCCACCCCACTCTCCTCCATTCCCACTTCATTGTCTTAATGCAGCCAGACCCTCATTCATAACTGTCAAGAACCTATCCATCTGGACCGTGGCTTATTTAGTAAAAGAATTATACATAAAATGCATTTTTCACAGTAGAAGTGAGTAAGTGAGAGAGAGAAAAGGCGGCATTTAAACAACTTTTGACTCGAAGATAATCATTCTCAGTGAAAGAAGGGTGATAATCTGTAGGTGATCCACCCTTACTTGGGTTTTCTGCAGATCTCAGGCAACGGCGAGTCGGCTGCGAAGGCATGACCCTGTGTTTGAGCCTCGACCTTGGAGCTGAGAGCGCAGGGTGATGGGACAATAGAGGCAGAGGAACAGAGCCAGAGCCTTGCAGTATTAATGAAGTGTTGAAACACACAGTGTGTGAAGCAAATCATCCCCTGTAGATCTCAGTGCTGCTAATAACTTATATATGAAGATCAGGTTTGAATGTAGTTCACTGGAAAAAAAATTTTTTTTTTCCATTGCATTGCTGTTTTTTTTTATTGTTTTGTTTTTTTTGGAACATATGGTAGTGGCAGATAGTAGATAGTTTTGAAGAATCTGTAAACAGCTTCCAGAGTACTGATGACATCTGTCAAACTCCTAAAAGGACATAAAAAACCATAAGATCACCATAAATATTCAAACCTATAAAATCATAAAAATTAAAAACTTGTCCATTAGGCTTGGAAATGCCTTCTGAAGCTATTTGAAAATTGATACCATGTAACATTGGTTCTTTTGTACAGTTCATAGCAATCCAATGTGCCATTGCTTTTTATAATTATGTATGAAAATATAGAATAGCAGTGCTGTAGACCAGCTCAGTTGACCAAGTTCAATTCAAGACCGTGTCCACATGCTAGTCCATGACGAACATCAAGAAAATGTAGTCTTAGACTCTAACTATATTTTCATGGTCTTATTCTTGGTCCTTGAATCTTGACTAAGACCTAACCCACTTCTGGTCTCAATCTTGACTCAAACTCAGACCTCTTTTGGTCTAGGTCTTGACAAGCTGGTCTTTACAACAATGCTGTGGGATGTACAGAAGCTTTGGAGGAGGGATTTTTTTATTGTACAACAATGTTAATCTTTTCTTTACATAAACCTATCATAAAGCTTCACAAGAATTAATGAAAAACAGGACATGTCATGAAGATTGGTAAATAATGCCATGATTTTATTTTATTTTTTCTTTTCATTTTTAATTTCAACTATTATTTTAATTCAGAGAAATAATAAACAATCAATTACCAAGGCAACTACACAAAATCTTGCAGTCTATATTAGATGGAGAGATTAGGTCAACATAAATTTGCAGTCCACATACAGTACTACATGCAGTAATAAAGGGTCAAAAGGGAAAAAGAGGGGTTTTTTTCAGTATCTTATACATATCCCATATGCAGTTGGCAGTTATCTATAAATGCGTGCAATAGCTGACTCCATGATCGTCAGAGTGTGTGTTTTATAGATAGAGGGGGTGGGGGGGTTGGTACTCCTGGTGGGTAAAATGAGAGCATCTGCCCCTCTGTGGGAGGCAGTCCCAGGGAAGGAGGATGGTTTTGAGCTGAGACAGCGGAAGAGACAGCCAGGGTAACTGTCCTGTGGAGCAGCCATAATTCCAGGCAAAGTGGTGTTAATGCACACACACACACATACATACATGCATACACTGTCTGCATTTACAAACATTATGCAGAGTACAGGGAATTCAAGCACGGCACTGTGGCAGGATACCACCTTTGCAGTAAGTCTGTCCATAAAATTTCATCCCTGCTAGATACAGTCAGCTGTAAGTACATTGAATCATAATTGATTCTTATAAACCCCATGCATGAAACAACTTAAGGTCAGGTAATTGACAATATTTTTTGGGTAGAGCCCACTGAAAGACTTTTTTTTTCCCAATGAGAATAAGTAATATCACAGCTATAAAACATGTTTTGCTGTAGTACATGGGCCTTGTCTCCAACGCTGCCACACTTTGGTGACATAACATCATATAGACTGTCAGGAAGTAGTCTATATCAGTGCAGGCAACCCAAATGGATGATTCAGGGGCACATAGTGACCATAAATGGGGTGTCAGCACCTGTCACAATCATAAAACAACAAATGGGACACCCTATAGTCTTATAGACTTTAGAGGCAGGCGTAGCAGGCATATTGAAGCAATGATTATGGCAAGTCAGCATGACCACAGGTTCTCATAAAGTGTGCTGGTTGGAAAAGGACCTAGCCTGTTGCTGATTATATTATGGGCAGGAACTTGAGTCAGGGTCATTTTCAAAAAAAATATTGAGTTTCAATTACATTCAATTACATTAATTTCAATACATTTTTCTTTCATAAAAGCTGAGAAAAGTATTTTTAACATTCTGGCATTATAACTCATCACATTCATTTATTATGTATTATTATAACTTTTATTTATAATAATAAAGTTATATTCTATTTTTTCCTGGATTACGGATGGATTGTAACACAAGAGACAATTTTTCCAGTCATAATTCTGGAGGAAAAAGAATATTAAGATGGTGTAAATATTAGCTCATAATACTTCTGAAATTACCATCAGACTGTAATAAATTAATTAGAACAGACAATACAGTTGTTTGTTTGTTTTTCAAAAAAAAAAAAAATCTTTCACACAAACATTAAATATCAAAGGCATATTTAAATGAGCCAGATGGGGGTAAAAAGTAAATTAATCTTTTTTTTTTTTAACTATGGGAAGAGCACTAGCTGCACAGCTGCTTCTGCTTACTCTGAACTTTGACATCACAAGTACTTTTTTCCTAAACTTCTACTGATAACACATTTAGCCGACACAAGCGCCTTACAGTGCATACAGACTATAATTTATTTTTATTTTTTAACCAGTATGGGTGTTCCCTGGGAACTGAACCCACAACCTTTTGTGCTGCCTGCACATTGCTCTACCACTGAGCCACAGGAACTGTAACACTATAAAAAAATAATATGATCAGTAAGTCATGGTAACGGCATTTAAGTTATACAACTAAATGCAAATAAATATTTTAAGTCATTTTAGTATCATAGTTAGCAATTGAACTTAAGTTTTAAAGTTGAAATAAGTGGATTTTTTGTATTGTTTACCAAAAGAAAACATGGTGAATTAAATTTTTGCTCAACTGTTAAAGACTGAATGAATGAATGAATGAATTATAATTAATTAAATGTCACAGAAGCAGAAGAAGTTTGAATATACGTATCTGCAATTAGTGACCACTAGTTTATGCTAGAATATGGCTGACCTCAAAGCTAACATGCATGGACTAAAAGCTATTATAACATACAGTATGGTCTTTAACAGTTCAGATGGACAAACATTAGACCAGTCACCACTTGAACAAAGAGCACATTGACTTTTATCTGCAGGCTTTGAGTTTCTGCCTCCCTCTCTCTTCCTCTCTATCAGTTATATGCGCTCTATATCTACTGGACAAATCTCCAACAGGCCTGAGAACAGAAATACCACACAGCCCAAACCCTGTAAATTACTCATGCTTGATATTGCTTCTGCCAGGACTCTAGCCCCTTATTTCCTCTCAGCACACACACACACACACAAGTCAATGACAAGCGTTTTCATTAACTTTGTGTGGAGGCTGTGTGTGTGTGTGTAAATGTTATCGTCTATGCTCAGGAGAGTGGTGAGCCTCTAGGAGCCTTAATGTACCTCAACTAATGAAGGGCCCTTTAATGTGCTGTGGCCATTTTCCCCAGCATTTCTTACCAAATGGTCTCAAAGCCATACCGCTGCTGATGATCACACTTTCCTCCCTGAAAAGCTGCCGCTCCCACAATATAATTGAGTCATCTGGCTGTGAAACTGACAGCTGAACTGGCAGCTGTGGGCCAGCCGAAGAGAGAGAGAGAAGAAGAAGAAGAAAGACAGTAATTAGTGTAAGGAAATAATGAAATAGAAGTTCACCACAAATTCAAATGCTCTGGCAACAGGAAACTTTGGCCATATTTTGTACGTTTGATACAAAGATGCCACAATTGAGACAAACGTTTAAGCTTTTTTATTGTTAATTTTGATCTGTCACTGAAAGGGCAAAGATATTATCATCTTTAATATGAGAGTAAATGTTTACTATCAATTCTTATTGATTGATGTGTTTTGAGAATATGTGATCACCTGTTCAAATATGAGGACAATTTTATAATTATCATGGAAAATCCAATTTTGGAGTTATTGGATGTAGCTAAAAAAATTATAAAGCAGATGTGATGGAGATACTGTAGATTAAAAAAAAACACTGATTATAAAAATATCATATATTCTGAAAAGCCTGTAGGTTCAGCTACTAAAAGTCTAAATTAAATATTAGGTTTTCTTTCAGTTTTAAGTTCACTAATGTAAGATGTTCTTGCTTTTTAATATAATTTATCTTCATTGTAGCCACTATTTTATTACTTTTTCCTGATATCGGTTAAGTAGAATAAGTCGAATTTAGCTTGAAGGTGTTACAGTATAAAGAATCTGACCTGCCCTGGCTTTATATTTCCAGATAATCTAGAACAAAAGAAATGAAGTGAAAATGCTGAAAAGGATGTGGAGAGGAAAAAAGGTTAAATGCAAGTAAAAATGCTTTAAAAATGTATAAATTTATCATCGGGTTGTGCAATCAGTGCTAAAAGGCATATTAATTCGATTTTGATTTGATCGGTGTTAATTTAAGAACATCTGAGAACTTTTCCTCCAAACACATCCTTTTCACCCAGGCTCTGCTGATGCTTGCTGTTACCCGTGTTAAAAGAGCTTCATCTCAGAATGATAATTATGCAAATTGGTGGCTGGAGGTAATGGAGAATGAACACACCCCTTCGCAAATGAGACAATAACTATTCCTGAGGAAAAAAGGGAGAGAAAATTAACATCTTTTTTTTAAGCTGATCTAATGACGTTCAGGTACGCCTTGATCAAAGCCAAAACACTGCTGCGAGAGGCTGATTTTAACTTCAGCACTTTATCAGACTTCCTCCATCTCATTCAAGCACTGGTTTAAAAATCAGTGCATCTTGAAAGCATACTTTTGTAAAAGTTTCAGGTCATTTTTGAGCCCCTCATCAAGACCAAATACAGATCCCGTGTATTAATACTGATGCTGGATACAATGTTTATTAATCCATTTTCCTTGTAAACAAACATACAATTAATTACTACTAAATCAATCCCTGTTTGAAGTTAATGGAACAATGATTTATACATTTTAAACAAAACAAAATTCTCTTGGGGTCTCATTTATAAACATTGCATACGCACAAAATGGGCATATGCGTATGCAATTTTTCACGCACATATCGTGATTTATAAAAAATAAACTTGCCATAAATAAAGATGCACCGTATGGACATTATAAACCATGCGTACAAACTCTTTTTCATGGAGTGAGAAAAGTAATGAAGCAAACATCGGTTTTCATGTCGATGTACACATTTACATTAAATATTCCACTCGCATTAAAGGAGATTAACAATGAAATGACATAATTTTACAAACAATATAATTACATAATTTCATTAAAAAATTTGTGCTATGGATGCACAATAATTAATCTTTAAACTAAACTACAGATCACATGTTATGAGAAATATTTTAGCGAGAACAATGCGCGCTTACTACAATATTATGGCGGACACTTCTGGATTACTGTACAACAACAGCTGCACGGAAGTGTTAATGTCATGTTAAGTCATCTCTACAACATTATGAAAAATACCCCTATATTTGAAAGACATAACAAGGAGAAAACAGTAAGACTTTTACAATACTTTGTCAGTGAGCAAAACTGCATAAATTTAATTTGATTTGAATTGTTTAAAATAATTGAAATTCTATTTGGCCAGTGTAAAAGAATGAGATCATCTTAAATATATCATATAACTACTTTAAACCATTTTGTTTTATGGATTTTTTTCATATATTTATTCTAAAACATAGCAAGAATACTATTTTCCTACTATCTCTGTGTTAAACATGGTGTGATGTGCATAGGAATCCGCATGGAAATGACATGCAGATGAGGTTATTCATAGTAAAAAATAGGCGTTGTAAGCTCCATATACGTACACACAATCTTCCCCTGACTGGAATTTATAAAGAGATTTTTGTGCAGGTTCTGGCGTACGCATGGTTTTATAAATCTGAAAACTTTTGGGCGTACGCAAAATCTAGCTTTTGTGCCAATGTAAAAGTTTTGGATGAAATCTATGGAAAGTTTTATAAATGAGACCCCTGGTCTGGTCTAGTCTAAATAAGATGCACTTTGGACCTTTGGCCTCTCTTTTCCCATCATAATATCATATTACAACTTGAGCTGGACATTTGTGCATTGGCGCTGCTATTTTATGTATGAATCAGGTGGTCAGAATTGTTTTATCTTTTTCTGTTTGTTGGCATGATGTTGAGTCATAAGTGATCTATTGTTTAGTAGGTACAACATTGACCTTTCACAGGAAAGCACAACAACACACAACACAACAGCTAGCCATACATTTTGATAATTTTTTTATTCTCCTCTTAGTACCGTAGTACAGACAATAGGTTCCACACTTGCTATATGCATTATTATGTTACAGAATAGCACATAATACTACAGTTAGGATAAATTAACTGAATTTCCCCACCAAATCTAAAAATAAAAATTGCTATTGTAGCCTTATCGTAGTGGATTGGCAATGCATTATACTTAAAGGGATCATATAGTATTGCTAAAAAGAACATTATTATGTATATTTGGTGTAATGCAGTGTGTTTACGAGGTTTAAGGTTCAAAAACACATTATTTTCCACACACCTTACATTATTTTTGCTCCTCTCTGACCCACCTTTCTAAAATGTGTCGATTTTTACAAAAACGTATTGTTCGAAAAAGTGTTGTGTGCTCTGATTGGCCAGCTATCCAGTGCATTGTGACTGGCCAAATACCTCAAGCATTTAACGGAAATGTAACAGCCCTTACCATTTTTGGAAATACACAGCATCTCCACAATATGGCAGTGGCAACAATACTAAAAAAAGACTAAAAGTAACGCCTTCTTTTTTTGCGTAGGCTATACATTTGTGCGGTATGCAAATATTCCCACACAGTGACGTTGATTTGTGGAGGGCGTGTTTGAATAAGGCATTTTAGGAAGGCGTGGACAAGTCTTAACTTTTATAAAGAACTCTCTTTGGCTTTGAGACTTTAATCTTTGCAACTTTACTGATCTTATATACAATATGCACAAACAGCTTGTAACAGCTTGAAAACATAAAATCTAAAATAATGCATTTCTGTCCATTTTCACAACAAAAACAAAAAAAACCTTCTGTAGTGCAACTTTAATGAATATGTTTCACTTAAGGGCCTTTCGCACCACTTTAGTTCCAGAACTAAGTGTACAGTACTAAAGTACTGGGACAATTTTGCGCCAACTATTTCCCAGTACCATTTAAAGGGTTGCTTTCGCACCGACAGTGTGTACTAAGAAGTTACGTAAGCCAGTCGACAGCGATGACATTTGTACACGGCATACAACAACAGAAACAAAGAAAAACAATGTTAACAAAAGGAGGATGGAGGATGCTGTGTTTTTGTTGTGCATCGCGAGTTGGATAATAATGGACATGGAATGTTTACTTGTATATGTAAAGCAAATATGAAAGAACAGAAAGGAGGACTAAGAATCTCCAGCAACAACTCGCAGTGCTACATTTGCTACAAGTGCCTGCACTTCAGCATCCGTCCATCTATCGCTGTTCCTCATACTTGCGAAATAAGTTGACACAATGTTTACAGTATGTTTACGTAGTGTTTTAAATCATGACGGGTGAGGGCGTTTTCGACCAAGTCTGGCCAATCATACCATATCAGCAAGATGGACTACAGGACAGAGGATCCACATAAGCAGAGAAATAAAGAGGGAATGCAGGTGTATATGTCCCATACAGCTCCCGGCACTGACTAATTGGTGCAGTACTCATGCCTCAGCAAGATGAGCACCCTGAAGCCAACAGCTCTCAACACACAGCTGACAATATCCACTATGATTACCCCTTAACTGAATCACATGACTGAAAGTGTCACCAATTTCTTGGCAATAGGTCAGTCCTCTGACACAAATCCCTGAGTTAGTATGTTGCTTAAAATTCTAAATTTAGAATGATTCTTAGTGGTACTTACAGGTACTTTCTGTAAAAACACTTTCTCTAAAGTGTAAATTGCATGATGTGGCCATGATGTTGAGTGGCTGGAGAGAGCTGAATCTTCACATCTGCAAGAGGGCTCTGTTGATACCTAATATGTTTGAATTAAATGAATCCATTAGGCAAGTGATCCTGATATAAGTCTAGTGAAAGTGGGTGGCTGCAGTTGGAATGCAGGTTTAGAAATAGCCTGTAGCGAAAAATTAAATCTTCTGTCTCCTTAAAGGAGGAAAAGAGTGAGCATGTTAGTGTCAATTGTAAAATAGACAGACAGATAGATCAGGAAATCAGAAATCTTTCTGATGACTGTCATTGGCTGACCTGAGCCAACATGAGGAAAATCAGAGAAACACTCTTTCATGGTGGACACTTTATTGAATTGTCTCCAATCCTACTTTTTACATATTTGTAAGAACCATTTAATTAATTTCAAATTAAGTACAACTCACTCACTCTAAATGCTCACTCTGAGAGCTTCTCTGTATATCAAACCACTCATCCGGTAAAGTGACACTGGTATTACTTTTACTGTAAGTCTCTTGTATCACACCACAGATTTCATACAAACAAAATTGGCGTCATTCTGTGCCTCATTTATCAGTTGTAATGAAAATTGGCTTAGAGCAGTTTTTTTCACTTCCTTCTTTGTTTGTTTCTCCCATTTCTGACTTTTACTTTTATATATTATTACGGTATTTTAGTATTCCTACTGTAATATTGATTATTGATCTCTTTTCTAGGCTGATTATTTTGAACATTATGCGAGTGGAAGTATAAAGATACAAAATAATTGAATTTATTTGGTAAGCAGCTATGTACGTACTAAGCAGGTTAATGTACAGCCAGTAGCAGATTATTTATAACGTTCTTTGGTATCATTCAAAAACAGCCTTGATAATACAAAATCTATATTGCACTTTCACCACTACCACCCTGAGAATTTTACAACCCACTTTATATCTTTAAGTTGCAACTGAACATGGGAAATTAATTTTAATCAAGGTGTCTTGATACACCTCTAAATCAGCCACCCAAATCCCATCCTATAGAGTCTTATAAAGCAGTTCATCACGTGAAAGGAAGGACGGTTTTGGAAATGAGGAAGAATGTGTCTTTGTTTTGCAGTGGGATGATGAAAGGGGGTATTTCTTCTCAAGAATATGAGTGGAACAGAGGAACAGGACAATCATGAAAGATGTGTGTGCGTGTGAGTGAGTGAATGAGAGAGCAGCAGAGAGTGGGACATGTTAATGCAGTGTAATTTTTTCTCCATCCCTCCCTCAGCTTGATCGATAGGCAGGGGTAAAGTGCTTACAAATTACCAAAGGCGAATGCAACTCTATTAGCACGCAAGTGGATTTCACAACATTCGTCAGTCTTTCCATTTCTCTTGCACCACTCACTCCCTCTTTTTGCACTCTCTCTTTGCACTCCCTTTCACACTCTTTCTTCTCGATGGAAATCCATTTGCTAAAAGGCTCTTTTTTTTTTTACCTGTCATAACCTCGGACCATTTCAAAAGGCTGTGTTTGATCATAATTAGCCTCAGGAAATCTAATTCTAATATGATGCCTTTTAAAATCTCACCCCTCCCTACGGCACTTTCAGCCAGCCACACAGAAACACACAGCTCCTCTTTTTCAAACATATACTGTATATATTTGTATCATTCATTGACTTCAAAATGTATTGTAACATTATTTGCTTTATTAAATGGAAACGGTCTTATGAAAGCACAACAAAGCCAAACGATGGTAACATCACACACACACATACACTCGCTAATTCTTTAAAGTTTCATTCATTAAAGCTTATTGTGTGTCACCACGGCTAAGCCCTTATTACCGTGCATTTAGGAAATGAGGCAAAGAGTGGAGGAATAAGAGACCAATCAATAGCGCTTTTCATTTCGCCTCTAATGGGTCGCCTCCACTTTTCCCCCCAGACGACAGAGAAAAAAAAAAGTAAAAGAAAACATGGGAAAGATCGGTGTAACAGCCATAAAATGTAATTTCTTCACAGTAGCACAGACAATAATGTTTTCTGCCCCCCTCTGCATATTTTAGTGGCATTTTGCTAAATTGAGTATGGGTTTAACATCAAAGGTTTCATGAATTTTTCAAATGAGATATTAAAGTCAATATTTCACAAGGCGGATGTTTCAATTCGAGATGCTTACACAATAATGCAAGGAGCATTTGCACTGAGAACGTGCAGACAAAGCCACATTAGTTGAGCCCGGGAAATTATAATGAATTCAGTGGAGGGAAAATAAGGGATGGGCGGGGGGGGTCAAAACCAAGAGGTTTTTTATTTGACAAATGGCAGTTATTGGATCAGGGAAACTCTTAAAGGTTTCTGCAGCACAACGTGCATGGAGTTTCTCCAGGTGAAGATCAAACTGTGGACTACTGAGATAAAAGGATGTAGAAGGACTGATTTACAGGTCTGTCAGGCCTCTCAGGGGAGTATTAACCACTAGGCCTTTATTAGTTAACTGAGCGGCATCCTCTTGAGGCTTGATTTCAGATGGTTTGACTGTCCATCAAGCCTGCTGACGGTAATTAGGACATGAGAGAAGTCTACTGACAAGTCCCAGCGGTTTGCTCAAGGCATAGTATTTTATTTCACTGTAGGACATTTTCGAGGCATCAAAGAGAGAGAAAAAACTCACGTAGTATCTAGGTTTTACCTGGCGTTAATGTTATTTGAAGGTTTATGTAAACGCGTTCGCGTCAAACTCCCTTCACCGTCTTTCCAAACAAGTGCAGTTTATACCTTCATATCCCGTCAATCCAGGGTAAACCGAAGACTTTGTGAAGAGCGTTTTTCCCTGAAGGCTGGGTACAGGTGGATCTCTGAGGCTGAGAATAATGGTCCTCGCTAGGTTCCGCTGGGCGTCGTCATGCGTGCCGCTTCCTCTGATACAGGGAGACAGTGCTTAAGCATGTTTTAGCTGCCTCCATGTGATTCTCTCTAGGGAAAGGCTGTCGTGGAGTGTGTCTGAGGGACCAGCTGAAGACAGAGACTCTCTGCAGTCTGCCTGCCCCATTAGACATGCATGACTCAGCATCAAGCTGTGGTATAATGAGCAAGAATAGAGTTGGACAATGACCATCTTCAAAAAGAACAACTTAGTCTGTTTGTTGATCTTGTTTGCATGCATTGAAGACTCTTGAGTCAGTGCTGATAGTTTATAAGGACAGAATATGGATTTGACTTGAAGTACCCCTTCCATCAATTTTGGGTCATGGTCAAGTATTTTCACCAGTAGTTTCACCAGTGATCTATTATCTTCTAGTCAGTTATTGTATATTTATTTCCCATCTTGATTTCTAGTATTAAAAAAAAAACTCTTGATACAATATAAACTTCGTTGAAAAGCAAAGTTGTGTAAAATAAAGCATGTTTGTGTGCTTATTTATGTATTTATTTTGTCTCTTTTGTCTTTTTAATTATTTTTTTACACATTTACAGAATTGTATGCTATTATTGTTTTATTCTGTTTTAAATAATGCTTTTATTAAAAAAATATTTATTTATTATATTGATTTATTTGAGTTATTTTATTCTATTGACAGTCCTGCTTTGTAGAAACAGAAATATATCTGCATATATGCAGTAAAATTGAAAATTTCAATTGTGTTAATTGGAAATCTTTTGTGTATACATCTAATATTTCTCTGAAGTAGAAAAAAGCTAAATACATTTCATAAACTTTATACAATTGTATTAATTGATTTTAAATAATATTTGCGTATTGCCATTGTATATTATGATTATTGTTGGCTCTTTTACAAATCACTTTTGTATGTCACTTTGAACAAAAAAGCTAAATGCATAAATGTAAAAATGTTAATAATTTGCCTTAGTACAATGACAACGTAAAGGCCCCTTATTTATGAAGGAATGTTTTCTTTATAATAGCACATTTTTATTTTTTTTCCCACAGTAAAATTCTTTGAATATGAAAATACATACCTGCCTTTATGTTTTAGTAGTGGTCCTTGAGAGAGACCATAATATTTTGGTGTCCTTGACATTAAAAAGTTTTAAACCCTTTGCATTAGTCCGTAATAAATATATATATATATATAAAGTCTAAACTTTTATATTATCAAAGTGCTGAGAGTGGATCTTTAAGAGTTAAGAAGAAGTTCCACCTGTAGAAGTGAGATAAAAGATCACCTTGAGACTCAAGACAAGTGATCTTGATGAGTTTAGCAGAATAGCAGGCTTTGTGCTTGCCAACCTTGCATTTTCATCAAGGCCATAACGAGCTAATTAAGGCAGCAGAAAGTGATCAGGCCACAAGCGGATTAGAAAGGAAAGTTTCCCCTCTTCCTGATCAGTGGGGGTGCTCTTGAGGGAGCGCCAAGCAGGGTGCCGCTCTCCCTGAAATCTTCTACGCCTCATCCTTCATCAGCCCCAACTCATCATGTCCCATCGCCGGCCCGGTTACACCTGAACACTCCACTGCTGCCAAACACCTGGCTCCATCTCCCCCTGTCCAAATGAAAAATAAGCATAATCTGCTTTCCTCAGGATCCAGCAAATGAGGGATTTTATGACAAATAGTGTGTGTGGGGGGGTGAGTGGGAGGGTTATTGTCTCTATGCAGAAAAGAGAGAATCATGCAGGGGCCAAGAGAAAGGACAGAGTGTAAAAGAAGCAAAAAGAAACAGGTATTACACGGATATTTGCACTAATGAGAGAAGACTCTGCTAACTCCAGTTAGCGTGCCAAGAAGACTAGTTACACAGACACAATAATGAAACAAACACTTTGCATAGCTGACATGTCCTAAAGATGGAGTCAAAAACAAGTTTTGGTGTTTGGTGTCTTCTTGTTTGGTTGGTTGGTTTTATTTTATTATTTATGAACCGCAATATTCATTTTGAGTGCTTTCTATTTTCTAACATATGTTAAATATAATTGTCTCAAATAAGGTATAACAAGAGCAGTGTGTTGTACAGCTTAAATGTATGTGCAGTATGAAAAGAAAAGAGATTAAGCAATTTTTTACTTGTCTTTAATATTTGTGATTGTGATCTGTAATTTTACTGATTACTATGTAAATGTGTTCTGCCCAGTAAATGTCTGTAAAAACTGGAATAAATTAAGTTAAATAGCCCATCATTCATTTTCATATGCAAGTAGCCTGAAGTACAAAACAAATTGATTACCAATTAGACGGCACATAATTTCTCATTCTTCTATAATTAATATCAGTGTTTTCTCATCTGCCACTTGTATTTGGCACACTGTAATTATGTTCCCATTTAACTGCCCCATTCAGACACTCAAAACTGCATTTTTAACTATAAGGTATAACAACGGTACAGCTGCTTAACTAAACAACGTAACACTTAACTAAACAATTAATGTAATATACCTCTATCTATATTTTAACTCCAAAAATATATGTGCACATATAATTCACTGTAGTTTCCATCTTAAATAAACTTTAGTGCCCATAACAACAACTTTTATACCTTTGCACACAGATTATGAGCAGATTATCAGTTAATAAAGATTTATTTTTCCACAGTGCCTTGCACAACACTACAGTATGACCTCAGAACATTTTTATCACAATGCATGATTTCTAAACAAATGCATTTTAATGTTTGTGCCACATAATGCACTGAACCAATTTTATATGCGTTTTGAATCTGATAACAATAGGGACTGCTGTGATGTTTTAGATAATGTAAATTGTACTGTGAAGGACAGGATTTTTATAGATCCATATGCGGTAACCAAGGTTTTTAAATCAATGCACCTGAAAAAAGCGACGGGGCCAGATAATATGTCCACCTTTCTTTTAAAGACATTTGCAGAGGAATTGTCTCCGGTATGGCACCAGCTGTTCCAACTTTCTATTGATAAACATGTTGTACCTGAGATCTGGAAAAAGTCCACTATAATTCCAGTCCCAAAAAAGGCATGTCCTCAGGAGGACAACGATTATAGACCTGTTGCATTAACTTCGAATGTCTTCAAGGGCCTGGAACGACTTATGTTAAATGTACTTCGCTCAGAGGTGGAGCCAGTATTAGACAAATATCAGTTTGCATATACAAAGAAACGTAGTACAAGTGATGCCATATCAACTATAATGCACCTTACATTGAAGCACCTTGAATTCCCAGGTGCATATGCTAGACTGCTCCTTATTGATTTTAGCTCTGCTTTTAACACAATTCAGCCACATATTCTCCTAAGAAAATTAGCCCTTCTGAATGTAAATCCATTTTTAATCAGGTGGTACCACTCATTCCTTACTAAGAGGCCACAGCAGGTGAAGTTTAATTCCTCCTTATCAAATACAGAAATATGTAGTACTGGTGCCCCTCAGGGATGTGTCAGTTCACCATTTTTGTTTATTCTGTATACAAATGACTGTGTTAGTTCTGAGCCTAATCAATATGTGGTGAAGTTTTCGGATGATACAGCTGTTCTTAGTCTGCTCACTAAGAACTCTGACTCATCCATTCACAGAGATGCGGTGGACAGGTTTGTGGACTGGTGCGACAATCATAAATTACAGATTAACACCTGTAAGACTGTAGAAATGCTCTTTGATCCCAAATCAATTGGTGACCGAAGCCCTGTGACGATACATGGCAATAACATTACTCAACAAAATTCATGCAAGTACCTAGGCATTCACATTGATAGTGACCTGAGCTGGCAGACACAAGTAGCCATGGTCTGCGCCAGAATCCACCAGCGCCTCCATTTTTTACGCAGACTGCGGTTGTTTGGTGTCAGTAAAAACATAATGTTAATTTTCTATAGGGCAGCAATAGAGTCTATCTTACGGTATGGTATCACAAGTTGGTTTGGTAATCTGAGTGTCAAACTTAAATCACAGATTCTCTACCTGGTCAGAGTAGCGGGCAGGATTATGGGTCACCCCCCCCTTAACCCTCAGGAACTGTTCAATGAGGCTGTCCTTACTCAGGCAAAAAACATTCTAAATGACAGTTCCCATGTTTTGTGCAGCGAATACTCGCAGATGCCCTCAGGGAGAAGATACAGGGTCTCCTTATGTAAATACAACCGGTTCAAACATTCTTTTGTCCCAGTGTCAGTTAAGCTCATTAATGAGCAAATGTAGGGAGGTTTTTACCAGAACTGTAACATGTACCAGCATCTTTTTAAATTCGTACCAGTATTTTTAATATGTATAGCATTTGTAGTGTGTTCGAATGTGTATCAGTACTGTATTGTGCACCGCACTTTAACATGCACCAGCACTTTATTGTGCATTGCACTTTAAATGTGTAATTGTAATTGCAATGTACTTCAAGTATTGAAGCTCTGATCCTCTTGCACTTTGGTCCCCATCTGGTTGCCAGTTATGTACCCTCCCCTTTGTTGGATGTTTTATGTTTTATGTAGTCTATACGTTTTATGTCTGCCTATGCAGCAGTACCCTGTCTCTAAACCAAATTTCTCCCAAGGGAGACGAATAAATGAACTTGACTTGACTTGACTTGACTTGATAACCAGCTCCACATCTATGGCTTTTCTAATGTAAGCTTGCTCGGTAGCTCACCTAGTACGAGTTGCACTTGCGATACAAAGCCCTCTGGCCCTGTGAATCACGAGCCAAAGCACTCGATAAAATAGCTCAAAGAATTGTAGAAGCTAGCTGAAATTAGATGGTTGCCTTAGCAAATGCATTTTTTATCTTACATTTTCTCAGTTAGGTTTAGGGCAGCATTAAATGTACTGTAGGTTATTTTCTAACATGATATAGCATTAAAGGGATAGTTCACCCACAAAAATTGTTTACTTCCACAAATTAAACACAAATTATATTTTAAAGAAACCTGAGAGGTTTCTGTCCACATAACCAAAACTTAAAAGATTCAAAAAGTTAATAAAGTAGATAATAAATTAACTCCTGTCTTGTGAAGAGAAACAATTGCTTGTAATATGATGAGCAGTTTTCAGTGACATTAAGGTGAGTAAATAATGAAATGATTTTCATTTTTGGGTGAACTAAGTTGGCACCAATCATCTGACATTTTCTTTCCAAGCTACGTACAACAACCAACACAATGAAATGATCTTATATTGGCATCTGTTTCTGAGAAACGTTTAACTTGCTCTTGTGCCACTCATCAAACATTTAACTTTTAAAAAAATTCAGTAAACCTGGGTTGCATAAATGACAATGAAAGAATGAAATATAACTATTTTCGTTGTACACTGAGCTAAGCTGTGCTGTTCATTCAAGTTCCTTGTATTACTAACATAGTTCCTTCTGATTTGTCCTGGTGGCTGAAATGACCTTGGAACGTAAACCTCTGTACCCTCATTCCCTCTTTAGTCTCACACTTCATTATATAGTATTATACAACAGCACTCTAATGAAATTACCCCGACAGAAACAGTGAAACAAAGGGAAGTGCTGGGGGACTTCTTTCACAATTGTCCATGACGAGGGGGTTTTTCTGGAAGCATGTTTTAATAGCATGTGGGGTTCAAGTGTGGCCATGCCAGCTGCAGCCCAGTAGGAAGGAAAAGCGAATGACATCGCTGAAACGATGCTCATGTGAATTCCAGTGATTCGGGAAGGGAATACAGATCCAGGAGGCAATGGCAAATTAACTGCCTCAATAGCTTGATGGATGTGTTTCTTGAAACTTAATTAGACTGAAGTTCACTTGGGATAAGTGGGTGTTCGATAAATGTCTGGTAATTCAATACAAATGACATATTTCAAATCGCGTCCAGTTCGCAGGCAGCTGTCAAACTGAGAAAACAAAGTGATCCGATGTCTACGGTCAGAGCAAAATCTTAACCAAACAAAAGAATTAATATCTCATGTGGCACAGGAGATTTTACGGGTTTTACGCTATTACTAACAGTCATTATACATGGCGTTTTAAAAATAAACAGGGTTATGCTTGTGGTATATTCTGGAACAGACTATGAGCATTGTAATATTAGCTCCATCTTGAAGGGTTGGGCGGAAAAAATGGACAAAACAATTGGTAATGTGTAAGTGACAAAGTGACTTAAGAAGATGTATTATGCAGCCTCTGAAACAAGCGACTAGGCCTTAGATTAAGACAGCTTTAATGAAGTTAAACAAAGCAGCAGGATTGAAGCTCAACAGACTGTGACGCCTTTATTGGATGAAAAAGAAAGCCGGAGATCTAAGATAAATAAATATTAACTCGAAGACGACTGGAGAGGGAAAACAAACAAACCAGGAAAAAGCATTTTGGTGCCTTTAAAAAGTGCTGACAACCTAAAAGGCTGAAGAATAAGCATAGCATCAACTTCCATCTTGGGGAAAGAAAAGCATCCACCGCAGGAGTCATTTAATATTTAATAAATTAGAAACAGTGGCTGCTACTAATTAGAATTTGCGCATTTACAAATCAGCCCTGATAGCAAAACAAATTATGAAATATATGGGTGTTACGCAGCCTACCGAGGGAAAATAAGCTGACAGACACAGTTAATGGGGTATTTCGAACAACAGGCCTGTCAGAACACATCACACAGCTAATCAAGTTAGGTAGAGACAGCGATAGAAACTCTATTTAAAATATTGATATGCCACTTGGAAAAAGCTTTTCCCCCTGCAAGTACATTTACTTAAACACTTGCTTATTGCTCACGAGTCATTAGTCTCAACCCTTTCCATCTTTGAGAACAGAAAGGAGTGTGATGAAATGAATGGAAGTGTTTTCTGTGTTATCGTCCTATCAGGACAGATCTAAGCGCCTGCCACTCCGGTGCCTCCATTAGGTGAGCAAAATGTATGCTGCGGAAACTGTTGGTCTATTTATTATCAAATTATATCCAAGGCCAGCGCTTTTTGGTAACAGACACAGAATCGCTGTCAGGCTAAAGTGAATTCATACACTCTGAGGAACAGTGGTCATTTGACAATCAGGGCTAAGATGAATCCAGACGCTGTTACGCATGTAAAAAGTAAACGTCATGTGCAATCATACCTTTTAGAGCCGTAAAGACACTCTAGAGGTAGATGTCTGTGAGAAAGTCAGTGCTGGTTTAGCTCTATGGCTTCTGACATGGTGACAAAGTTGTTCATCTTTGCTGTGTTTTTGTACTAACGCAATCTTTACCATTTTTCTACATGAAACTGATGGAACAAGGCAACGAGGACTCCTGTCTTTTAGTTTAAGCAGGAAGACATTGACACTGAGTGTGCACTATGAAAATTTCATCAGCTTGTATGGTAGCATAGAACATACAGTATTTCTTGGAAACAAAAGCTAATAAATTCTCTGCCTTGATAATAATGATCAATATTAACATTATTTGGGCAAGCATTGGCCAAATGGTCAGATTTTTCATAAATATATGACATCATTCCTCTTACCAGGCCAGAAAATTAGACCAAATGACGTGATGTGCACAATGAGAAAATGAAATTAGTTTTTTCCACTATCTGTCTTCCAGAGGTCAGAATAGACAATAATGGCTGACATAGCTGGGCGAGCTCAAAAAAAAAAAAAAAAAAGTGTTTTCAATTTTCTAAAGAGTATCAATACTTGCGACCGTACACTAACTTTCGGCTCAGAGTCTGAATGAAAAAAAATCTAAAACAATTACATTTGAAAAGAAATAAATAAAAATAATTAAAATAAAATAAAATAAAATAAAATAAAATAATGAACCTGTCTTTCTATGTCAGGCTTTATGAACAGTTTGTCACAGGGTTTGTCAATTACTATGCCCTCTTTTATAGTTCAAAGTTAGGTCACGTCTTCACCTGTGGACATCTGAACACAATGTTCTTATCTATCATCACCTACCAGCCCAGCAAATGTAGAATTTGCATGGTATATCAAAACGGAGACAAAAGATTAAAGGAGACAATGCCACAACACATTTCTGTTTCAAAGGCCATTATTTGACCTACCGTTGAGGCAGATAAAAAGGTTTGCAGAGCAGAGAAGTCCTTATATAGAAGCAAGTATGTCCTTTACAGCCATGCAGAGCACTAGTAATATCAGTGATTATCATGTCCCTTTAGAAAGATGACAGCGCGTCCACTTAAAACAGCAGGGCAGTCCAGACTTGATGGGTGAAGAAGAACACGCAGAACCTATTTAGAAAGGAGCCTGACAGAGGACCATAAGGGAAATATTTAAGGTAACCATTGTACAAAGTTATAGACTTTTGTTTTTGCTTCATACTTAGTGCACAAGTTGTGCCATGGCCTGCCTTTGCAGGCACAAATAAGAAGGATTGTGTTTGGTGCTCCAGAATTTGGATGAGCTTATCAAAGAGGAAATTGGCAGAAAAAAAATAAACAAAAATGCCTGTCGATTTTCAAAAGATTAATGATCAATACATGGAACCACACACTTACTTTCTGTCTGAAACAGCTCAAAGTCTGAATAAAAAAATAAAATAAAATAAATTTGTTATGTAACTACAAATAAAGATTGTGTTAGGTGCTCCAGAAATTGAAAACGCTTACGCATATCAAAGAAGAAATTGACAGAAAGTAATTTCCCAAAATTGTTCATGACAAAAAAACTAATTTCTATTTTGATATATTTTAAAATGTAATTTATTCCTTTAATTGAATCAATCGGAATGTTCAGCAAACATTACTGCAGTCACATCCATCAGAAATCAGTCTAATGCTGATTAATATTTTTTGTGGAAACTGTAGTTTCAGGATTCTTTGCTAAATACAAAGATATCCGAATTTAGTTTCAGTTTAGAATTTATATAAAAGAGAAGTTTTTGCAACATTACAAATGTCTTTACTCTCACTTTCAATCAATTTAAGGTGTCCTTTCTGAATTAGTGTATTAATTTTCTTTAAAGAAAAAAAATGGAAAAAGCTTTTCCTCCTGCAAGTACATTTACTTAAACAGTTGCTTATTGCTCACAAGTCATTAGCCTCAACCCTTTACATCTTTGAGAACAGAAAGCACTGCGATGAAATGAATTGAACTGTTTTCTGTGTTATCATCCTATCAGGACAGATCTAAGCACTTTAAACTGATGCAACAAGGCAATGAAGACATCCTTTATAAAAACATGGATGTAGTGTCCGTGATGTCACCCATAGGTCCCTGAAAGGTGTTTTTGAAGCTCAAAGTGGGCGGAGCTGGCCATCGCCAACACGTGTCATTGTGCATAACTCCCGGATAATTGAAAATGGCCAAAAAGGCGGGAGCTGATTGCTGAAACCACGCCCACCTAGCTAGATGGTGATGACAGCAGCAGCAATCCACCTGTCACTCAAGTGGCCATGCCCTTAATTATGCAGAACTTTAAAGCTTAATATTATTTAATCGGAGGAGTTATAAAGAATATTTATCCCCCTCACAGTTGTCATGAAGGACAAAATTAGCTATATAGAACAAAATAATTTTTGAACCAGGCTGTAAACGAGTTTTTTTGTTGTTGTTGTTGTTGTTGTTCTTTTTAACATGGGAAGTCTATGGGACTGATTCCCTTTTGGAGCCAGCCTCTAGCGGCCAGTTGACGAATAACTTGAATAAGTTATAAGTCGAATAAGACGAATAAGTTGAAGTCCTTTCCATGTTGGCTTCACAAGAGATAGCAGGAGGTTGCTGCCTGGTCTAAACAGGAAAACACTGACACTGAGTGTGCACTATGAAACTTTCATTAGCTTGTATGGTAGCATAGAACATATCTACAGTTTCCCTTTCAAGGGAACTTCGAACTGCGTCCTCTGAGGGGACACTATGGGGAACACCTCGTCGTGACCCGTGTCTGAAGCATACTTTGAAAAACGCCAACGTGTTGGCCGGCGACAGCCTCTGACGTCACTACCAGCGCGACTATAAATACGCGCCCGTAGGACCCGTCAATATCTTCTTCGTCTTCAGTTGGCTGTTTTGTTTGAAGCGTGCATCTGAGAAACGACCAAGACGGTAAGAGCGATCTATTACTGTTTTCATCATGGCTTCCACTAGCAAGGCGTTTAGACAGTGTGTGCATCCGTGTCAGCGTTATCTGACACCCGATGACACACACACTCTTTGCGTCTCTTGTTTGGGCGAAGAGCACGCGCGCGATGTCCTTGAGGGGGCGGTCTGCGTGCACTGCGAGCGTTTCTCTCTGAGAAAGCTCCACTCTCGTTTGTCTCTCTTTTCGAGGAAAGAGGGACAGCCATCTGGATCCCGCGGCTCAGGTCCCGCCGTTGCCGAGGCACGGAGGAGAATGAGCTCGTGGGGATCACAAATGGATCTCGCTGAGGAGTGTAGAGAGGGACCTTCCTTTTCACACTCTCCGGCGGCGAACGAGAGCGAACTTCGGGAGGCAGATGTGGTATCATTAACCCATTCTGACACTGAAGTTAGTGCTCTGCTGGGTTCTACCCAGGAAGAGCAGGAGATGTCTGAGAGTGGTGAAGAAGCTGAGGCTGAGCCTTCTCGATCCTCCTGTCCCGCGTATGAGGAGCTGTTAGAGGTTATGGATCGCGCCACGGCAAAATTAGATTTGCCATGGAAGCGTGCCAGCAAGGTGGCGCCACGAGGTCGCCTCGCTGAGCGGTACTTGTCTGACCATAGCCCTCCAGCCCAGGTGAGCCTTCCATTCTTGCCTGACTTACATGCAGAAGTCGAAAAGGAATGGAAGAGGCCGTTTTCCTCTCGCATCCACCGGTTTCAGCATACGAGCTATGCTAATATCGAGGGCTTGCATGAGAACGGCTATGAGAGGATGCCCCCTGTAGAAGAGACGCTGGCTTGCTATCTCTCTGTGGGCCAAACGTCCTCTCTTAAATCTCCCGCTTTGCCATCTAAGCCCCTCCAAGATACATCCCGCTTAAATGGCAGGTCATACGCGGCAGCTGGTCAGGCTGTGGCTTCACTGCACACGATGGCGGTGCTCCAGGCCTACCAGGCTGACCTGCTGAAGGACCTGGATACAGGTGAGGGCCTTTCACCTGACCAGGTAGCCGAGCTGCGCCGCACCACAGACCTCTCTCTCCGAGCTACCAAGCAGGCCGCCTCCGCCATGGGCAGGTCTATGGCGGCCATGGTGGTGACGGAGAGACATCTGTGGGTGAACCTGGCTGACATCGGGAAGGAAGAAAGGGGGTTTCTTCTCGATGCTCCGGTCTCGCCTTCTGAGCTTTTTGGTACCTCCGTCGAGATGGTGGTCGGGAAGTTCAGGGAGGCAAGGGCGCGCTCAGCGGCCTTTAAATCCTTCATTCCACGAAGGTCCAGGTCCGAGCCCGAGCAACTCAGGGGTCCTGGCCCATCTCGATCTGAGGGTCGTAGAGGGGCGCAGAAGGCTAGTGTTGCGGCTCGCGCTCCTCCCCCGCCTAAGGGCAGGGGCAAGAGGAACCGCGGGTCACGGAACGGTAAGCAGGGTCTGAGGGACGTGATTCGGACGAGGCAGCGTCCTCGCCCGGGTCAGAGCGGTAGGATGACCTAGTAGCTCCGGATGTTTTTAACCTCTGTTTTTAACCTCTGTTTTTTGTCCTCCCCTGCCTAATTCCCCTGTAGCCACCAGCTTTCCACCTGATCGAGGTTAGGTGGACGGTCTCTCACATAACAGTCTCCTTCTGGACCTATGATGTTTTGGTTGGTTCTATGTTCATAGCAACCGCCTTACTGACGGTCCGGACCAGAAGGGGGCGCCCCACAGCGGGACTCCAGTACAGGAGGGTGGGTGAGTACGTAACCCTTGCTCTACCTGTTTATGGACGTTATGTTGCTGGTGGTTATATGTCTACTAACAATCTCTGTGAGTTTCCTTTACAGTAGCTAGGTGGCCAAAGAATTGGCACAGCACTGCAGGGAATTCCATAGATGTCCGGCCAGGTCACCCTGAGGGGCCGCCTGGCCGCTTGGCGCATCCGGGGAGGTGGTGGTTACGGCAAGAAGCTCTGTATTTACTGCCTCAGGTGATGCTCCCCTCGCCTAGAAAAGAGGGTTGGAGCTCACCGCTCCGGTACGATTCAGGGAACCTCTCTGTACACACGCTTGCCTGTGTACTTTCTCGAAACCACATAGTGGTCAGTGTGCACGTTGACGCTTTGCGCACTGTCTGAAATCCACGTAAAGTGGTAAGTGTGCACGCATGACTTTGCGCACTTTCTAAAATCCTGTACGGTAGGGGTTACGTGCTTCGCTTCGTTCCCTTTCTTGTGATGATTAGCCCTGGGTTCCATGGGCTTCATTCAACCAGTGTGTATTTGTTATACACCTCAAGCATCGCTTCCCTTAACATGAGGGGCTGGGTGGACTCCCACATACTGTGGTTATCAGGTGGTAGGCTTCATCAGGCCTCCCTGATGGTGAGCTCCCACATACTGTGGTTGCCAGGAAGTAGGCCTCACCAGGCCTCCCTGGAGATTTAGCTCCCACATACGGTGTGTCTCCACTAAATAGCATATTGTGGTTTTCAGATAGTAGGCTTCACCAGGTCTCTCTGAAGGTGAGCTCCCACGTTCGGTGGTCGCCAGGTAGTAGGCCTCACCAGGCCTCCCTGGAGATTTAGCTCCCACATACTATGCGTTTCCACGGAATAGCATATTGTGGCTTTTCAGATAGTAGGCTTCACCAAGTCTCTCTGAAGACGAGCTCCCACATACTGTGGTTGCCAGGTAGTAGGCCTCACCAGGCCTCCCTGGAGATTTAGCTCCCACATACTATGCGTTTCTACGGAATAGCACATTGTGGTTTTCAGATAGTAGGCTTCATCAGGTCTCTCTGAAGACGAGCTCCCACATACTGTGGTTGCCAGGTAGTAGGCCTCACCAGGCCTCCCTGGAGATTTAGCTCCCACATATTGTGCGTTCCACTAAATAGCACATTGTGGTTTTCAGATAGTAGGCTTCATCAGGTCTCTCTGAATACGAGCTCCCACATGCTGTGGTTGCCAGGTAGTAGGCCTCACCAGGCCTCCCTGGAGATTTAGCTCCCACATACTGTGCGTTTCCTAAAAAGCGAGCTCCTGCGATTTGTGGTTGTCAGGTAGTAGGCCTCACCAGGCCTCCCTGGAGTTGAGTTCCATATTGCTTTCAGTTTCCACTGAGGTGGTTATCTGGTAACAGATAGTAGGCCTCTCTAGGCCTCTCTGTAGGTGAACTCCCACATATTGTGGTTATCAGGTAGCAGGCTTCACAGGCCTCTCTGAATGTGAGCTCCCACATACTGTGGTTGTCAGGTAACCTTTCAGTACACACGCTTGCCTGTGTACTTTCTCAAATCCACATGGTGGTCAGTGTGCACGTTAACGCTTTGCGCACTGTCTGAAATCCACGTAAAGTGGTAAGTGTGCACGCAAGACTCTGCGCACTTTTTGAAATCCACGTAAAGTGGTAAGTGTGCACGCAAGAATCTGCGCACTTTCTAAAATCCTGTATGGTAAGGGTTACGCGCTCCGCTTCGTTCCCTTTCTTGGGATGATTCGCCCCGGTGTTCCTTGGGCTTCATCCAACCAGCGTGTATTTGTTATACACCTCAAGCATCGCTTCCCTTAACATGAGGGGCTGGGTGGACTCCCACATATTGTGGCTGTCAGGTGGTAGGCTTCATCAGGCCTCCCTGATGGTGAGCTCCCACATACTGTGGTTGCCAGGTAGTAGGCCTCACCAGGCCTACCTGGAGATTTAGCTCCCACATACTGTGCGTTTCCTAAAAAGCGAGCTCCCGCGATTTGTGGTTATCAGGTAGTAGGCCTCACCAGGCCTCCCTGGAGTTGAGTTCCATATTGCTTTCAGTTTCCACTGAGGTGGTTATCTGGTAACAGATAGTAGGCCTCTCTGTAGGTGAACTCCCACATATTGTGGTTATCAGGTAGCAGGCTTCACAGGCCTCTCTGAATGTGAGCTCCCACATACTGTGGTTGTCAGGTAACCTTTCAGTACACACGCTTGCCTGTGTACTTTCTCAAATCCACATGGTGGTCAGTGTGCACGTTAACGCTTTGCGCACTGTCTGAAATCCACGTAAAGTGGTAAGTGTGCACGCAAGACTCTGAGCACTTTTTGAAATCCACGTAAAGTGGTAAGTGTGCACGCAAGAATCTGCGCACTTTCTAAAATCCTGTATGGTAAGGGTTACGCGCTCCGCTTCGTTCCCTTTCTTGGGATGATTCGCCCCGGTGTTCCTTGGGCTTCATCCAACCAGCGTGTATTTGCTATACACCTCAAGCATCGCTTCCCTTAACATGAGGGGCTGGGTGGACTCCCACATATTGTGGCTGTCAGGTGGTAGGCTTCATCAGGCCTCCCTGATGGTGAGCTCCCACATACTGTGGTTGCCAGGTAGTAGGCCTCACCAGGCCTACCTGGAGATTTAGCTCCCACATACTGTGCGTTTCCTAAAAAGCGAGCTCCCGCGATTTGTGGTTATCAGGTAGTAGGCCTCACCAGGCCTCCCTGGAGTTGAGTTCCATATTGCTTTCAGTTTCCACTGAGGTGGTTATCTGGTAACAGATAGTAGGCCTCTCTAGGCCTCTCTGTAGGTGAACTCCCACATATTGTGGTTATCAGGTAGCAGGCTTCACAGGCCTCTCTGAATGTGAGCTCCCACATACTGTGGTTGTCAGGTAACCTTTCAGTACACACGCTTGCCTGTGTACTTTCTCAAATCCACATGGTGGTCAGTGTGCACGTTAACGCTTTGCGCACTGTCTGGAATCCACGTAAAGTGGTAAGTGTGCACGCAAGACTCTGCGCACTTTCTGAAATCCACGTAAGGTGGTAAGTGTGCACGCAAGACTCTGCGCCCTTTCTAAAATCCTGTATGGTAAGGGTTACGCGCTCCGCTTCGTTCCCTTTCTCGGGATGATTCGCCCCGGTGTTCCTTGGGCTTCATCCAACCGGTGTGTACTTATTGTACACCCCCAAGCCCCCTCAACTTGGCGGGGCTGTGTGGGAAATTCTCGGGTAGTTCAGCAGCGCTCCCCTTTTCTGAAAGGGTCACCTATGAGCATGCTGCTCGGAGCTCGGAGTCTTCCTCTCTTGGGAGACTGATTCCCGGTTCTTCAGAGCGCTCCAGTACCACATACTGTTTGAGACGCTCTGTGAGAGCAGGCATCCTGCTGAGGCAGGGGCTGAGGCCTCCAATTGCTCTGCTCCCGGGCCATTCTTCTACGAGCTGCTCTGACAGAGTCCCACGAGAACCCCTCCTTAGAACAGTATTTTAAATCCATGTTATGGTAAGTGTGCACGGGAGTCTTTGCGCACTTTCTAAAATCCACATTGTGGTAAGTTCGCACGCTAGTCTCTGCGTTCTTTCTAAAATCCCTAGATGGTAAGGGCTTCGCGCTGCTGCTTCGTGCCCTTTCTTGAGTTGGTTTAAGCCCCGTTCATCTTGGGCACCACTCCACCTAGGTATCCTCGGATACCTATCTAGAACAGGGCGCCGCTACTAGAGTGCTGTGGGGACAGCCCTTTCGGCAGGTTTTTGCGAAAGCTAGCAGTAGCCCCTGTGTGACAGGCAAAGACTTGGTAGAGGAAAGTGCCAGGCTCTTAGCCGTATCCCTTTAAAGGAATCTCTGTGATTCCAAGCCTTTAGCTCTACCCCGGGCCAGGGCCCTACAGGATAAGTTGGGTATGTAGCTTAGGCCTTTGGCCGTAAGGGATAATGTCATAAGGCAGCCGTCAGACCGTCCCAGGGGCGACTCCCGGTGAAGAGAAAAGCGGTAGAGTTGGTACTTAGTGTTTGCCATGATTCTGGTCTGCACTCCCCTCAGCATGGCGGCGTGGGTATACTGTTCCCCATAGTGTCCCCTCAGAGGACGCAGTTCGAAGTTCCCTTGAAAGGGAACGTCTCAGGTTACGAATGTAACCATGGTTCCCTGAGAGGGAACGAGACACTGCGTCCTCTAGCTCCCTGCCATGCTTCGGACGCAAGCTTCACGAAGAAGATATTGACGGGTCCTACGGGCGCGTATTTATAGTCGCGCTGGTAGTGACGTCAGAGGCTGTCGCCGGCCAACACGTTGGCGTTTTTCAAAGTATGCTTCAGACACGGGTCACGACGAGGTGTTCCCCATAGTGTCCCCTCAGAGGACGCAGTGTCTCGTTCCCTCTCAGGGAACCATGGTTACATTCGTAACCTGAGACGATTTCTTGGAAACAAAAACTAATAACTTCTTTGCCTTGATAATAAAAATCAATATTAACATAATTTGGGGCAAGCATTGGACAAATGGTCTGATTTTTCAACGTGATCTCATGAGAATACGTGTGTATTTTTACGTTAAATGTGGTTCTACCACACGTACATTTACTTACGTTTTCATGCACATAAAAACGTACAATTTAGACGTATTTATAGCAGTAAAACGTACAAATACTTACGTTTTAGCAGCTAAAAAAAACGTAAATAATCGAACGTAAAGTGTGAATTTATATGAATTCCCATGTATTAATATTAAAATCGTGGCTTTAATGATTTAAATCTGTTGTATTTAATTGTCATATCAATAAATGTTTTTATTGAATTTATTGAAAGCAGTTTACTCATCTACTTAATAGGAAATAACATTTCTGTGCATGCTGCAAACCATAGATACACAAAAGCACAGCATAAAATTACAAATCACATCCATTTTATTTGTTTGCTGTACTCCATATCTTTAGAATCCAGATGTTTGCAAGGAACATATCCATATCAATCGATCTTCATCTTCATTCTCAGCAAGCAACAGCGTCCGTCACAGTCAAAGCCCGCGCTCGTTATGATTCGAATTTGAAAATAGCGCCAGTGCGCCACAGGAACGTTACGACATGGTTTATAGCACTAATATCGAACTCTCATTGGTTCTCACATAATTCGTCACAGATTGCGACATGTCGTGTTTCAGTTGATAGACATTCGAAATCAGCAGTACTGCTACTGCGCCAGTGCGCCTTCACGGAGAGAAGACAGATTCATAATTTCACGGATTAATAAATTAAATTCTGCTCTGTACCCTATAAAAACTATTACCTCCAGAGAGGACTGCGACTGGAACTCATTATCATTTGAACTACTTTTGGTACCACTTTTGATATTTTTTCGCAAAAAATAAATGATTAACATTATGTTTGTTTGTCTGTTATTTGTTTATTTATAACAGTAACGTTATGTAGTTTTAAGAAATGGTTATGGGTAGGTTTAGGGGTAGGTGTAAGATTAACGTTAGTGGCTCAAAATAACGTTTTTAATGTTATATTTTTACTAAAATTGTGTTTTATTATGTTTTATTCTTTTAACATTCTGTATAAAATGGGTAGGTTTACCCCCAATTTCCACCAGATGTGTAACGGCTCCGCTGCGTGACAGCTCCGTGTTCCGTCGTCCGTCAATACCCACCAGGTCCGTATTTGTTGCGTAACGGCTGCGGTCATGACTGACAGCTGACGTCACGATGCCCCATGTAATCTCGCGAATTCTGGTGTGATCGCGCGATATGTAGTTTCTATAAACAGAACTACCAAACCAGGAACAGTTTTCCATCCGAAGGAGTATAGGATAGAACTCTTTTCTTTTCTCTTTTCATTTCTTCATCCATCGTGTCAACGGGGTTAAAACTTTAACAAGCCTGTCTCCGCCCATTATGACGTTTTCAGGGTGTAGTGTAGGGAAATATGAGCGCGGTGTATTTTATTTTGAAAATTAAACGGATCTTTTATTTTGTTTCTGGCTGTTCTGTTTTGTCACTCGACTTCCTGTCCTGCGTACTCTGCCCTGTAGTGCTGCGGAGCGCTCCGGCATCCGGCAAAAATAGAAGCTCTGCGTATCTGGTCCGGAGGGCTGCGGATCGCCGGAGTCGGAACGCAGTTGTAACGCATTCAGTGGAAATACACTCATTGACTTTAATGGAAACCTATTGACTCCGCCGCCGTGACGGAGCCGTTACGCAGCCGTTACGCATCTGGTGGAAATTGGGGGTTAGGTTCGGGTGAGGTATAGGGATCTTACATTTATCAAAAAAAAATTATAAAAAGGGAAAATATACATAAATATTTAAAAAATTAATCCGATACGCATTGAAAAGCAGCTTCATGAGCAAATTTCTATGGATAACTGACTGGTCAGAGAACACGTTCTATCTGTACGTATTTGAGGTTGTTTTTACGTAAATTTCGATACGTATCAAACCTGTAATTACGTCCAGATAATACGTAAATGACACTGTAAATACGTAAAGGCACATATGTATTGGACAGTTTTAATTTACGTCTAAATATGTACGTTTTGATTGTGAGATCAGGCTGGATTTTTCACAAATATATGACACCATTCCTCTTACCAGGCCAGAAAATTTGACCAAATGACATAAAAAAATATTACTGACCTAAATCTTTTGAACAGTAGTGTATGTAGATGTTTTGTGTAGATGTGTTTATACATAGTGCATTTCATTATATTGAGTGTGACATCTAAGCAGTGAATCTGTAGAATTCAGTGATGGTGATTTCTAAAGAGACCTTGTTTAAAAGGATCTGAAAGAGAGGATTATGAAGTCCTTGTACCATCAACACTGAGGCCACAGTTTTATTTCAGTGATAAAAGACTCACCCAGTAGCTACTTTTTCAACACATCAGATACGAGCCACCACGGATCCCTAAAGGTGATCGTGTGTCCAAGTCACAGCAGTACACCTCAGTCAGTCATGTGATTATTTTACCCACCCTGGTGAAATAAATCTCTCACACCTGACATTCTCAAAAAGCCAGTGTTTTCAGCCACAGAAAGAGAGAACGATAAAGCAAAAGAGAGAAAGCTGAATCATCTCTTTCACTGAAATCCACTTCCCATCAGTGACTGTGTGCATGACAACAAATGCCACTTTGACAGCTAAAATCAACAGAGAGTTCATTCAAAGGTCACTGCAGGCATAAACTTACATTACCATTTTAGAAAGTCTTTGTTGAGTTGTCATATTTACACCTACTTCATTTCATTATTCTCGATTTTACCATGTCACAGCTATCACATTCATTCCAAAGGGGAAGTTTCTTCAAACCATGCTGCTAATGCATCCACAGTACAAATCTCATTCATTGATTTAGAGTAAATAATCAAGCCAATGCCCAGAGCAAACACCACTACTGTACTGTTCAGAATGGTAATTACAGCTTTTGTGTGCTGTTTTTATTCTATCCACGTTTCGAAATGTACATAATTCTTATGTTTTTATTTCCATAGCTCCAGAATGTATTCCTGGAGCCTGTTGTCCAGAAACATGTCAATAGAAGACAAAAGTTTGAAAACATGAAGGGCGCTAAGAATGCTTGACCTCTCTGTGAAAATGAACAAGACACTTTATGTCAGTGTGCCCTTGTTACACATATTACATGTATTTACTATGGTAATAAAAGTAAATATTAAACCATGTGCATGTTGTTAATTAATATTTACTTGTTGGTTTAATTACACTGTAACAAGGACATATAATATAGTGTGACCGTGTATTCAATTGGGCAGTAAAACAAAAAAAAGAAAAGAATTCACAGTGATCAAAAGATGAAACTACTGAGAGTTCAGCGAACATTGCAGCAAGCACCACCTGCTGGTAAATGAACTCATTGACTCACTCTACTGCTGTTAATGGTCTCTGATTTCTTCATGCATTCTACAAACAGTCTACAAACTCTCCCTTGATTAAAGCATGGTAATACAGCAAATAAAAAATATATTTAAAATTGTGACTGTTCACATTTAAAGTTAAATTAAATTTAATGATGCTAAAATAATGTGCATGCACAACAAAGCCTGTGTAGCTGATTCACATTATGGCATGATAGTTACAGTGAAAAGTTGTATAGGCGGCATCAAAGAAATGTGTTCTTTATGGTATGAACTTAATTCCAGAAGTATATACCAATACATCTTAATGCTGATTTCATTACATATTTGAAAAACAATTGTAGAATTTCTTTAAAAAGTCTACTGAATCAAACTATGTGTACACATAGTAGTACACTTTGCATCAAAATCAAAATAATATAATTATTTTATACATTTAAAGGTGTTTTAATTTTTTAAAACTGGGATCATCTCTCTGTGATGATTTCCTGTTTTGTGAGACCTTTATTATTTACAATTATTTGGCATGTTTTGACTTATTAATGACTTCCAATGTTCATAAGGGGGTATATTTAAGTTGTCAGTATGAACTGCATTTCATTTATATATATATATATATATATATATATATATATATATATATATATATATAACCTGTGAAAAGAAAATTTGTTTTTTTGTGAACATTTTTTTGTTTGTTAGTTTTTTTTTGTTTGTTTTTTTACTTGCTACTAAATGGCTCACAACAAAGCTCTTCAAATAATCTTTCAAATATTTAATGCCACGAACCTCACAAAAGCAGACTTGGTAAGTACTATACATGAAATATACATGAAATGGTCTGAAGCTGAACAAAATACTAGGGGTGGTCACAATTTATTCAGCCTTTGGAGATATTTAAGAGAAGCCACACACACACTGAACTGATTCAAATGCTTCCCATTTTTACAAATCACAGCTTTTCTAAAGCAGTTGTGCAACTACACATATACTGTACTCAAAAACAGCTTGAGAGCTGAAACTGTGCGTCTGGTTGATTTCCGTAAAGTGAGGTGGTATCTTGCTTCCTATCCCTCCAGACCACAGCAGGTATGCTATATCTGCTAAAACATTGGCAAAACAGTAAAGCTCAACTCTTTTTGAGCGATCACTTTCAAAGTCCACCTTTTGTCCTCTAAGTGTAGCAGTCTTTACTGTAAGATGAGCTGCTTTAAAGTCACAATGAAACACAAGTAGCAGCATATCTTTTCTTCTGTATTATGACATACTGTAAATCCAAGTGTAACAGAATTTAGAAACAGAGAAGTAAGGCGGGGACTAGGTTTTATGCATGAGTTTTTGATTTGAACAATGAGATGTTTGCATTTGAACAATGAGATGTAGGGGCAGAGTTTAAGAAGACTAAATATTTGGTGAAATATTGCATACATAACAAAAGAGAAGTCTATCATTGTCACAGGAAGGTCCAGTTATGACATTCTGATTAAAAATGACAAGGTCAAGACATTTTGATTAAAAATCATAAGGTCAAAAGATTTTTTTCAAAAATTTTATGGATTAATTATTCACTAAAAGGTACAAAAGTTGTCATCTGAGCAGTATCTTTTCAAAATGTACACTTTTGACCTTATCTACCCCTTCAGAGTGCATGTTCCATAAAGGTATGTATTATTACCATAAATGTAAATAAAAGTAGCAAATGGTGCATATTAGTATACCATTTGAAAGTGTACCACCCCAGTGACAGCTTTTGTACCTGTCTTTCTTAAATTTCAATTCATGCCGACTTTAAAAAGGCCCCAGTTTCACACTAACTTTCAGAAAAAAAGCTGTAGAAGTCTAATGAGAAACTCTTTAGTTAGTCTCGAGGTCTTCTAATGAAGATGGCTGAGGTGATTTGGAGCACTGGCATGTAGCACGATGAAATATGTATCATTAATACAGATACATACTGAGAAAACATACCAAAGTTTTTGCCCCCTTCAGATCATCTCCTGATTAGAACCCTAACTTAGTGAAAATGTTCTTCATGCAAGTGAAGACTTGAAGACTTTGGAGTTAATGAATCAAAAATTCCCTTGATTCTGCTGATGGATTTTTTTGATGTTTTGAAACTCAGAGGTATCTTTTTTTTTCTTCTTTAAAAAAAAAACACGAAAAAGATCAGGGAGTGAAGAAAAAAATCTGAATGAATATCAAACATCTAGCTTTAAAAGACTTGGAGTCAGGGTAACTACAGGGACCTCACAATGTTTCTCTTTTAAAACAGCTAGGGAAGGGCAAGGGGAGGAATCACACACAACATTCATTTAAAGGGCACATTTATTTGATTAGCAGCCATGTAGTAAAGCCCTGGAGAGAGCGAGTCGGCCCTGATCAAAAGGGGAGGGCTGGGGCAATAATTAAGGCACAAGGTCGGTCTTCCCTTCTCTTCTCTTTTCTCAGGGGCCCACCTGGCAACAACAGGAGAGAAAGACTAATTAAACACAAGACCAAACGAGACCTGCCACTACAACACTGCAAGGAGATTCGTAATTCCCTGCCGTAAGGGATTCAGGTTTGATACGGATCGCATGTGCAAAGATATTCACCAGGAAACCTACTCTACGCTAGCACACGTACAGTCACGAAAGCCTGACCAATGCGACGGTACATTTACAGTTTTCACATTTAAACTGACTTGAAAACATGAAGTAATTTACTTTTTAATCATTTCTCAAAGAATTTATATCCTACATTTAAGCTATGAAAATAATGGTTTACAAGTTTCAAACAATGATGAAACTAAAAAGTTTAATAAAAGTAAACAAAGTTAGTTAGTTAGTTAGTTAGTTAGTTAGTTAGTTAGTTAGTTAGTTAGTTTCCCTCACAAAAAGTCCACAGTTGTGGCATCATTTCCACCACATCACAAGTTTTAGCCTAATTAGTTGTTTATTTTTGTTTTTGTTTTTGTTTTTCAGTATACTTGTTTACCATGGAACCAAACACTGGCAGTTTCCAATTTGAAGGTTAATGGAAATGCAGCTAGGGAAGAGAATGTTTTGAGATAAACTATGAACATGAAGGTAAATATCACTTGAGAATATTATTAGTGCTGCATTTCCAATCAAAGCTGTAATTTTGCTTAATTATTGTAAAGTTTTAAAATTATTTTATTTATTTATTTTTTATTATTATAGTATTCAAATATATTATTGTATTATTATTTTTTTAAATCCTAGTATGTCTTTAAGATACATCAAATGCTAAATGTGAAATAGCAAGAAACCATTTTATTACAAATAATTTCATGTCCACTACAATAGACACTACCATATGGTGGAAAGACACTCCGGAAAAGGAAAAGGAAAAAGAAAATCACCTGTGATGTACAGTATGCATATCAAGTCATATAAAGTATATTTATATAGTGCTTTATACAATACATATTCTTTAAAGCAGCTTTACTGTAATAAACAAAAAAAACAAATTTTTTTAATGTAATTACAGAGGCAGCATATTGTTATTTAGCCCATTTAAATTCACTTATATATAAATATATGTTTACATATATGCTATTAGACACTGTTAGTGGATAAATTAAATAGCGTTAAAAATATTTAATTTTCAAAAAGTCTAAAGAGACTAAAGTGCCCATAATTGATTTGTTCTGCTCTTAGAACTGCTGTTCTGATATGACAGTAGCTCATCTTAAAGAGAAAGCTGAGCATGCAGAAAGCTACGCTAATGTAATTCTTGCATTATGAAAATTTGAATTCAAGCTCTGCTTTCACGTTATAAAGTATGTTTCAGGCATTATACTTTTCCGCTCTCAGAGACACAGACATGAACATTTTCGAGATGTTATTTCCAAGTTTCAGAGTGTGACCTGAGCTGTTACAATGATGACTCTCCCAGTCTTCCACTGATAAGTAAAATACAGGTGAGACTGTAAAAGGGATCATTATCCCGCCCTGACACAGAGGTGAGGGACGTGGAAAGACACATAGGTTATCAGTGTCTGGACAGAGTTTAATTTGAGGCTTCCTGGAACTGCAAACAGCAAACCCTGAGTGAGTAATACAGTCAGGAGCTGACATCAGGCTATCATGTTCATCATTCCACTACCACTGACAATGACACAAAGTTCATCTATTATTAATGCAGAACCTCATGCTCAACAAATTGCAGGAACTGTGCGAGTGTGTTTGTGTTGCAGAATATTTGTGCGAGAGTGTGTTCCTGGGACAAATAAACTACCTCCTCACACTTCCTGTACATCTGCACTGTTTGATACAAATTGCTGTGATTGGATTGTCGAGGCATGGTGGGCCAAGATGCCACAACTGCACTGGTCTGAGCCTATGAGGAAGAGCATTTTGTCCTTCATCCCACAACTGTCTTCCGGCCTCTCCCCCGCGTGCCAATGTGTCAATCAGCCATAATTGCTATCCTGGAGGAACAATATCAAACCTCGGAGCTCTGACCGCACGGATTCCTTGCAACACCTAATCTGTTAATGAGAGCCGCTCTGCTATTTTCAGCCCCGCCGCAGACAGAGACACCATCACCACCGACGAAGAGGAGGAGGAGGAGGAGGAGGAGGAAGGGCCCACACGCCTAACGGTGACAGCAGAGGACAAGAGGACCGACGCTGCTGAAAAATGCAGCATCCAGCTGCATAAATGCTTCGTTAACCCACCCTCGTCATCGGCTTTGATCAGTGCCTCCAAGAAATTAGCCTCTCACACAAGATAAGAAGGAACCTGTGTACTATTCTTTTTATATTTAGAAAGGGGCCTTTTTTTTATGATTGATATCGTGAATTATTGATTCCTGGTCCAAACATATCTGTATTGTTTTCAGTAAACTGCTTATGTATTAAATATATATTTTTAGATTTGTTAAAAATGTCTAAAATGATTTACTTATTTATTATTTTATTGTTATATTTATCGTTTAAGCATTTTTGCATCAAAGCACCAAAGTTGTACAGTAGTTATGCATTTAAGATGCTCCAGAAACATTTTTTTTCTTTCTTTTTCTTTCTTTTTTTGTGAATGATAGCTACAGTTTATATTTCTATTTCATTTTGATGGTTGTAATAATGCCTTAAATAAACAAACAAACAAATCAAGTGGTGGGGTTTTTTCTATCAAAATGTTAAATCTTAAAATTAAAAAAATCTCAAAAATTAAAATATATATATTTGTCTTACATTCTTTACTTTTATATAGCATAAAAATAACTAGTCTTAGGATTTAAATTTTATTTTATTTTTCCTCCATGCACTGCAAATCAGTCGCAACTAATTTGGTGACCAATTTTCTTCAAAAGGTTTTCTTTTGTTTTTCTGCAAAAGGTTAAGAATGAGGGTGAGTAATATTTTATTAAATGTATTATAATTTATTAATGTACTGACATTTAAATCATGCAAATATTTTGCAATATTTTGCAATGATTCAACAATCCCTAATACAGGGCTGTGCCACTGAATGAATTCATTTCAATGGTTTTTGCTACAAAGGAGGACAGCTTAAGAAAACAAGTGCCACATCTCAGCCCACACACTCCTGTTCACACTCTCAAGAAGTCTCTCTTCTAAACTCTCTCTTCAGAGCAATGCCCAGAATCTATTTAATTTCTCTAGCTCTTTGCATCCTTTTCTACTTTACTCGTGATCAATAGATTTTTTATCAACTTTTATTCAAGATTCAAGTAAATACAAGCTCTTTATATTTTTCTTACACTCGGATTTATAGCAGTTTATAGTAGTAGATTTATAGTAGTAGATTTAAAGTTTACATTTAAAGCGGTTTAATCAATGAATCATTGTCCTATAAAAGCAAAATCATTTTATTAAATGCTTGAAAAAGAGAGGAAGGGGACAAAAAAGACAAAAGCTCATGGGATCCTCAAAGCTTTTGCTTTCCAACAGAGGAATAAGAACAAGGCACATGAAAGAGCTACACAAACAATCCTTAATGGAACAGATACAAGGCTTTTTAATTATCTAACTCAATCAGCGAGAGACCAGTGGATCAATGAATCCCCATTACACTGGCCGGTGGAGCATCAAGACAGGGCCAGTTTACATCAGTTCAAACGGCCAGCCAGGCTGCAGCTAAGTGACAGATTACTGTTTGTGGCTAATCTGAGACAGTCACAGCGTTTGAACAGAACACATCTTTAATTCAGGCGGTGAGGCGAGTGTGGGCTGCTGGCCCTGTCACCAGGCCCAAACAACCTCTCTGAAATATTTATGGCCCCTGACCTCACACTGGACACGATGCCATGTGATGTGGGGAATTTGGGTGGAAATGTGGTCATTTCTGTTCCACAAATTATAGACTTTGGTGAAATAATAAACAGTTGGTGTGCTTTGTGACTTTGTGCTTTTGCAAGCTGGCATTCACTTCATGTTAGTGCCCATATTTTTCATGTGAACAGCAGGCCTATTATAAGATGTGTATAGACAATAATGCGGTACATTTACTATGGACACATATTCTAGATGTCTGCATAAGACCTATGAATTTTGGGCAGCTGCTTAAAGGGACATTCCACCTCAAAATAAAGACCGTTTCAATTCCCATTGACTTCCATTGTATGTTTTGACCATACTGTGGAAGTCAATGGAAACCAAAATGGTCTGGTTATCAACATTCTTCAAAATATCTTCTTTTATATTTTCGTTCCTTTTAGTTTTGTGAGTTGTTTTTTTTTTTTTTTTGTGGATTATCCCTTTAAGATGCTACACAGAAACTCGAACTTGAAAACTAATCAATAAATAACTTAACCCTATTTAGATGTCACAAGATACTTTTTTGTATAATTACTCTGCCCACTTACTGTGTATGGTAAATGTGTAAATGAGAATAACTTGAGCATAAAGGAAAGACTTTAAAGTCCATATACAATCAAAATGTATATAATTTACATTGTTAGCACACATTGTTAAGTCAGAGTTTGAGTTTGCATGTGTAGCGGGACCTTGGCCCTTCACACTTGGGGCAAATATAGAGACACTGCCTCTAGTGTCACATGACTACGCCACCCTATTTAATAGGGAACTATAGATGTTACTAAGAATTGGTAAAAGATACACAGGAACGTAATTAGCAAGAATGGGCTAGAGACGTGGATACCAATAATACAAAAGTTTTTATTTAAATACAATCATTTGTAAAATATATAAAAGCTGAGAATCATCAACAGACACATGCAAAGGAGACCATAATCCAAAGGAGGCCGAGGCTTGATGGCAGACACACGCCCAAGGCTTCAATATCACTCTCCACACCCCGTGTACAAGTAACAGCACCCACACTGCAATAAACTCAAGAAATAATCACACAGCACTCTGTAATGAGCTCTCTACCACCACGTACGGGCTTACTAGTGGTCTGCCCCCAAAGCCTCAGCTCCTGTAATAAGAGTGTAAAAGTATTTATGGTCTCAATAAACACGCTCACTCAAACATGCACAAATAATAAACATTTAGATCAACAAACAAGAAAATACTACAGAAAATGAAAATATGAAAAAACAAAATTTGGTGCTGGCATTGGGTATTACTCTCACTGACCTTCTACCAGCACCTCTTGAAGGAACGCACGAATCAAAATAAATACAACACTCCAAAACACTCAAAATAAACAAATCAAATCACTCAATACACACAAACCATTATAAATGAAAATACTGCAAAATTTGAATGTACATAGTGTGGAAGACACGCATCGTTTAGAGTGGTTAATACTGGAGAACGGGCGTCACGTTAGGCTGCGCAGTGCGCACACACATACACGCACACACACGTGTGTTGGAGAGAGAGTTGTTGTAAGGAACGTGGGCTAACTTATATTTAAAGCAGCAGCGTCAAGTCAGCGTTGCTCACCAGGCGTCACAGAACATCTATTCGTCCTTTCATTCACAAACTCGGCGTATAGAGGACACGGGACACAACATCCCTCCGAAGCACGGGAATGCCAGAGAGGCAGGCGAAGAAGAGCAGCCGCCACTTAAGGCTCATACAGCGAACGATCCCCGCAACTCTCAAAGTATCATGGGACACGGGACTGCAGTAAAGGCATGTAACAGGAGAGCCGGAGCTGCCAACGGCCGCAAAGAATCCTGAAAGCGGAAGCGCTAGGAGAAAGAGGGGCGGTCCCACGGGCAATGACGCGACACCAAACCGGCACACACACACAAGAGTGACTACAGGTTCTCTTTTATACGGCACTACCCAGCCTGTGATTGGACTCGCACTACCCCACGCACATTAATCTAATTACAGTGGGCTATATACGTCCCACTACAATCTGCCCCCCCACACTTGGATCGTCGCCCCGACGATCCTCACATCGCGGCTACTTAATCCCACGGTCTGAAGAGGCCAGTTATACCTTGTATTTGCTGAAGAGAGACGCCACTTCTCTCACTCACTGCCCGGGGAAGGTGATATCGGTTTGGGTGCAGCCCTGCAGTTGTACGCCTCGTTCTACGCACCCCAACCTCAACAGCCTCGGGAAGGCCCCCAAGCTGGGGTCCAGGGGAAGTGGCCCTACCTCCCTCTGGACCCAGGTGTCCTGGCCAAATAACAGGACCCGGTTCCAGAGTATCCACCCACTCCTGTGGACCAGGTTCCATCTCCGGCGCCAGCGCTGTTGGTTCTGAGTCAGCAGCAGAACGATCCCGCTCCTGTATCACAGACACCAAATCCACCTCGTCCTCATCTTCAACCAATGAGGGTGTGTCCACAACTGGGTCATGCAAGGGGCTACCATGGTCTACCCCCACAGTGTCCTTACCGACTCTGCTCTTTATCAGTGAACGGTGCACATTCCTGGTCTTGGAAAGGTCATCTACAGGCGCAATTGTGTATACTACACCACCCTCTTTGGGTGCCCTTGTCACTTGATAAACCACCGGGCTCCACAGGTCCTGGATTTTATGACGGCCCCTTACCCCATAATCACGGAGGTACACCAGCTGACCCTCCACCAGTGGTTCATCTCGGACCTGCTGATCGTGGTGGGCCTTGCGCCTGTCGGCCATTACCTGCAACCGTTCCCATGCACCGGCGAAGGCTACCTGCAGCTTGGTTTGATGCTCCACGACCCAGTCATGCACACTACCCTCTCTTGGCTGGGGGTCCCTACCCAACAGGAAATCCACGGGTAATCGCGGCTCTTGACCGAACATCAAGAAATGTGGCGATTCTCCAGTGGCCTGATGGGGAGTGCTATTATAGCTGAACACAACCTGGGGGAGACAAGCCACCCAATCCCGTTTCCTGGAGACTGGCTCAATCCAACAGATTGTGTAAAGTGCGATTAAAACGTTCACACTGACCGTTTCCAGCCGGGTGATACGGGGTCGTACGAGACTTCTCCACACCATATAAGTCACACAGCTGGTGGATCAGTGAGGATTCAAAATTTCAACCCTGGTCAGAATGGAGACGGCCCGGAACACCGAACCGATAAAACCATTCTGTCACCAGGACTTGGGCCACCGTCTCGGCTCTCTGATCCCTGGTTGAAACGGCCAAGGCATACTTACTAAAAACGTCGGTCATAACCAAGACGTTCTCAATACCAGAGCGTGTGGGCTCCAAAACAGTGAAATCCACCGCAAGGATGTCATTTGGCCTAGATGACAGTAGCCGCCCCATAAACCCCTGAGCCAGTGGTCGGGTGTCCTTGGCTGCCTGGCACCGATCACATTCTTGACACCAACTTGCCACATCAGCGGATAATACCGGCCAATAGCACCTCTGTCTCACCAACTCAAGGGTGCGCTCTCTGCCCTGATGTCCGTGTTGCTGATGTAACAGTCTTAGCATCTCAGACTTCAGGGCCACGGGCAATACTAATTGCAACATGTCTTCCTTACCCTCAGGGCAGTGAACCCGGCGATGAAGTATACCATCTTGCTCAACCAGACGGTCCCATTGCTTGAGCAATGTTAGGGCTGCCCTGGAAAGTCGACGCCGTTCATCCGACCGTGGGCGTGTACCTCGCCTCCAGAATGGCAACACCTCCTGAATAACAGAATCAACTGCCTGCAACGAACCCAACTCGCCAACAGTGTACCCAGGAAGCGTAGACACAACACATTGGGTCACTACTTGAGCTGGATCTGACCTGACCAATGACCGCAGTGACTCAGGGATTTCCAAGCCTGGAGCCAACCGATCCAACACACCTGGGTCCGAAAGGTCCCGCCGGGATAGTGCATCTGCGTTTCTATTACTCTTACCTGAACGATACTTAATGTCAAAATCAAAAGCCGCCAGTTGAGAGGCCCAACGCTGCTCGGTTGCACCAAGCTTTGCGGAGGCCAGGTGGTTAAGGGGGTTATTATCTGTAAATACCACACACTTACTACCCAACAAGTACTCGCGGAATTTCTCGGTCATGGCCCACTTGAGCGCAACAAACTCCAGCTTCATAGAGCTATAGTTGGACATGTTGCGCTCAGTGGGCCGTAGACTACGGCTGGCATATGCCACCGGTCTCACCTTACCTTCATATTCCTGGGAGAGGACAGCCCCCAGACCTTGGTAGATAGCTTCCACCTCCAAAATGAAGGGCTTGGAAAAATCTGCATATGCAAGGACTGGAGTGGTAGTAAGCTTCTCTTTTAACCCCTCAAAGCTCACCTGGCACCCTTCACTCCAGGCGTTCTCAAAGTTCCTTGCTGTCTGCTTACCCTTTAAACCGGCAAACTCCCCGACCAGCTTATGCAGAGGGGCCGCCAACTTGGCAAACCCCTCTACAAACCGCCGGTAATAACTGGAGAACCCCAGTAAGGACCGCAACTCTGTTACACTAGAGGGACGGGGCCACCGGGCTACAGCCTCTATCTTACCTGGGTCAGTTGCTACTCTCCTAGAGGAAATAACATGACCCAAATAGTTCACCTCCTGCTTGAGAAAAGCACACTTCCCCAGCCTAGCCTTTAAGCCTTCTCGCTCCAGCCGGTCTAAAACTACCTCCAACCTCTCTAAATGTTGAGCAATAGAGGTGGAGAACACCACAATATCGTCCAGATATAGAAGTAACGACTGGCACTGCTGGTCTCCGAATATCCTCTCCATAAGTCGCTGGAAGGTGGAGGGGGCATTGCACAAACCAAATGGCATACGGTTCCATTCGAACAAGCCAAATGGTGTGCAAAAAGCGGTCTTAGGCTTGCCCCCCTCTGTGACCGGGACCTGGTTGTACCCACTAGCTAAATCCATACTGGAGAACCAACAGGCCCCGGTAAACGCATCCAGCGACTCCTCAATACGGGGCAAGGGAAATGCGTCTCGTCTAGTCTTGGCATTTAACTGACGATAGTCCAAGCACAGACGAAGACTACCGTCCTTTTTTTTACCAACACAATTGGAGAGGCATACGGGCTACAACTCTTCCTGATTACCTGAGACTCCAACAGCTGATTAATGTGGGATCTAACAACCTCATACTCTGTAGGAAGTACACGGCGATGTCGCTGCCGTACGGGGATGTCATCTAACAGTGGGATATAGTGCGAGATAAGACTGGTACAACCCAAATCACCATCGTGCTCAGAAAACACTGTCTGATACTTATTAAGCAAGGTCCTAACCTTGTCCTGTTCTGACTCTGGCAATGCGGACAAATTCAATGCTGCAATCTGCTCCGAAACAGTGGAACGGGCCACTTGAGTACCTTGGGAATAGGCGCTAACTGTAATGGGTCTAACTTCAGTTATACCCGTAGGTAAACTGACAACATGTACTCTAACCAGGGTACCCAGTACTCGGCGGCGGAAAAGCAGGACATCGGAAGTGCCTATATTGATCACCGGCACATAAACTGAGCCTCCAATCACTCTCACTAAGGCGGGGGAAGCTAACAGCCCCTCAGGCAACCCCGATTCAGAGGGCTCAAACAGCACTGTACTACCTGCTAGCTGTTCTGCACAAGTTGCCGCAACAAACTTAATGGTACCGCCGGTAACGCCACATGCCCGGGGACCCCGCACCCTTACCCTAGTCATGTCGACGGATGCCCGCTCGCTGCCTTGGTGGCAGTGTTGTAAGGCTTGAAGAACTGAAAGTGGTGCACTAGAAACAGGAGGGAAATTATACAAAGCAGGGCCATGGTGTCCAAAGAGCTCCTGGTAGCATCGCCCGAGTACGTTCATCCCCAACACACCAGGGACTCGAGAGCGCAAGCCACCAGGAGGATCCCTGACCACCAGCACCCCACATCGTGTCACCATCCTACCACAGAGCTCAACGTCCAACTCCATATAACCAATATACGGGATGGAATGACCATTGGTGGCCCTCAGCTGCAACCATGAACATGACCTCAACTGCTCTTGACCCCGTGACTCAAAATACTTAACAAAACAACTTTCCGTAATGGTTGATACCATCGAACCCGTATCGATTAGACAAGGGACTAACACACCCCCAATTGAAACATCCAAATGTGGACAAGGGGACATTAAATTTGGACTAGAATCAAACGTCTTACCGTCGGAGCCGAACTTTTCCCCAACCGAGCTGTAAGTCTTCAGCACGGTGGGAATTAGTTTCCCGACGCATCAGATCGAAGTTGCCTACCCTCCCCAATGGCCGGATCAGCGCGAGAACGCAACGGCGATCGGGACATGACACGTTCCCCCTCACATTCACGTGCAAAGTGTCCTGGCTTTTGACACCGCCTACAGATAACGGGCCCACCACGGAAAGGCTGGGTGCGAGAATTGGGGCCCTGCAACCGGGCAAATTTCTGGGTGAGCTGATTTAACTGCTCCTGTTGTAACTTTAACATTTCTCTCAACTCTCTCATTTCGGAGTTTCTAGGCGAGCTATTACCTCCTTGCACTTCGTACTGAAACCCGTGTGCCATAGGGATGGAAAGACTTTGACCCCTTGCCCCCCCGGCATTCCCTCCCACTCCCATCGGATTGCTTCCCCTCGCACTTCTAAGAGCGTGGAGTGGGGCTGGCGGCGAACTAACTGTTTCAGTTCACGGCGAAGGGAAACGTTGTACACATATTCTACAAATTGATCTCTCAATAGAATTTCCGCATTTGACATGACAGTAGGGGACTTCTGCTTGACTTTTTCTAGGAGACCCATCAGGGCCAGGGAAAATTCCAGCAAAGTTTCCCCATCCCGCTGTCTCCTAGAGAAAAAGGCCTCCTGTAGGGCAACATAGGACTGGGAGCAACCGTACAGCTCTTGCAAAATTAAATAAATTTTCTTGGGGTCTCCACGCTCAGCTACAGGGCGATGCCGAATCTCGTCACGCGCCTCTCCTGCTAGATGATCAAACAGAAAAAAACGCTTGATCAGCCACAGACAGATGACGTGTTCTTATACAGGCTTTCGTCTCCTCTATCCAATCATTTATGCCAATACCCGGCCTACCGTCAAATATTGGACATTTTCGATCCCTTGGGATAAACACAAGCCGCTCAGTTAATGTGGCACTACCACTTACTGGTTGATCAGCAGAGGGCACTGAAGATTCCCTAGAAGGGGCAGCTATTGGACTCGAAGGGGCAGCTCGGCTCTGGTCTTGACGCAATTTCCCATTATCTGCCCTAAGCTGAGCAACTAGATCCCTCAATTCCCGCATTTCCTCCTCCATTTTTATAATTTTTTTTTTTGATGAGACTTACCAGAGCAACCTCTGTAAGTAAATGACACAGAGACGGAAAAATCTCTGTTGAACCGCTCCAAATCCCCTGAAATGACGCTGCTGCTTTGTCTTCAACACTAAACTTAAACAAAAAGAAAGAAAAACAAAAAACAAATAAAAACTAATACACAATCACACAGTGTACACGTTCACACAATTACAATAAGCATCCACGTCTTCAGCCCAAAAGAGAAACTAACCCTGCCGACTACGCCAGGATGTAGCGGGACCTTGGCGCTTCACACTTGGGGCAAATATAGAGACACTGCCTCTAGCGTCACATGACTACGCCACCCTATTTAATAGGGAACTATAGATGTTACTAAGAATTGGTAAAAGATACACAGGAACGTAATTAGCAAGAATGGGCTAGAGACGTGGATACCAATAAAACAAAAGTTTTTATTTAAATACAATCATTTGTAAAATATATAAAAGCTGAGAATCATCAACAGACACATGCAAAGGAGACCATAATCCAAAGGAGGCCGAGGCTTGATGGCAGACACACGCCCAAGGCTTCAATATCACTCTCCACACCCCGTGTACAAGTAACAGCACCCACACTGCAATAAACTCAAGAAATAATCACACAGCACTCTGTAATGAGCTCTCTACCACCACGTACGGGCTTACTAGTGGTCTGCCCCCAAAGCCTCAGCTCCTGCAATAAGAGTGTAAAGGTATTTATGGTCTCAATAAACACGCTCACTCAAACATGCACAAATAGTAAACATTTAGATCAACAAACAAGAAAATACTACAGAAAATGAAAATATGAAAAAAACAAAATTTGGTGCTGGCATTGGGTATTACTCTCACTTACTTTCTACCTGCACCTCTTGAAGGAACGCACGAATCAAAATAAATACAACACTTCAAAACACTCAAAATAAACAAATCAAATCACTCAATACACACAAACCATTATAAATGAATATACTGCAAAATTTGAATGTACATAGTGTGGAAGACACGCATCGTTTAGAGTGGTTAATACTGGAGAACAGGCGTCACGTTAGGCTGCGCAGTGCGCACACACATACACGCACACACACGTGTGTTGGAGAGAGAGTTGTTGTAAGGAACGTGGGCTAACTTATATTTAAAGCAGCAGCGTCAAGTCAGCGTTGCTCACCAGGCGTCACAGAACATCTATTCGTCCTTTCATTCACAAACTCGCCGTATAGAGGACACGGGACACAACATCCCTCTGAAGCATGGGAATGCCAGAGAGGCAGGCGAAGAAGAGCAGCCACCACTTAAGGCTCATACAGCGAACTATCCCCGCAACTCTCAAAGTATCATGAGACACTGGACTGCAGTAAAGGCATGTAACAGGAGAGCCGGAGCTGCCAACGGCCGCGAAGAATCCTGAAAGCGGAAGCGCTAGGAGAAAGAGGGGCGGTCCCACGGGCAATGACGCGACACCAAACCGGCAAACACACACACACAAGAGTGACTACAGGTTCTCTTTTATACGGCACTACCCAGCTTGTGATTGGACTCGCACTACCCCACGCACATTAATCTAATTACAGTGGGCTATATACGTCCCACTACACATGCACTTTTAATTAATCCTGCATTGTGGTGCCAAATGTGTAATGTGTAAAAAACAATGAGTTGATAGAATATTACATCTAGATGCTTAGCAACAGATAAACTTTCAGAAATCATTTGATGCAATTTGTGCCTCCCATTGTTAGGAAATTTGTGCCTCTGTGCCTCCCGTCACAGAGGTCAGTTAATTCTCAGCACATAGAGACTCTTTCACCTAGATATCACACTATAGAGACTGTGTATGTTCCCCGAACTAGAAAATACAAAAAACGTCCAAACCAAGTTAAGATTAACAATTTAATTGAGGTTCAACAAATAAAAAACAGAAGCAATATGGATAAACAAATGATAAAGCTTGGCTTATTGAATATCAGATCCCTTTCTACGAAAACACTTTTTGTAAATAATATGATCACTGATCATAATATAGATGTACTCTGTTTGACAGAAACCTGGCTAAAACCTGATGATTACATTATTTTAAATGAGTCCACCCCCAAAGATTACTGTTATAAACATGAGCCACGTCTAAAAGGCAAAGGTGGAGGTGTTGCTTCAATTTATAACAACGTTTTCAGGATTTCTCAGAGGGCAGGCTACAAGTATAACTCGTTTGAAGTAATGGTACTTCATATAACATTATCCAAAGAAACAAATGTTAATGATAAATCCCCTGTTATGTTTGTACTGGCTACTGTATACAGGCCACAAGGGCACCATACAGACTTTATTAAAGAGTTTGGTGATTTTACATCCGAGTTAGTTCTGGCTGCAGATAAAGTTTTAATAGTTGGTGATTTTAATATCCATGTTGATAATGAAAACGATGCATTGGGATCAGCATTAATAGACATTCTGAACTCTATTGGTGTTAGACAACATGTTTCAGGACCTACTCATTGTCGAAATCATACTCTAGATTTAATACTGTCACATGGAATTGATGTTGATGGTGTTGAAATTATTCAGCCAAGTGATGATATCTCAGATCATTATTTAGTTCTTTGCAAAATTCATATAGCCAAAATTGTAAATTCTACTTCTTGTTACAAGTATGGAAGAACCATCACTTCTAACACAAAAGACTGCTTTTTAAGTTATCTTCCTGATGTATCCAAATTCCTTAGCATATCCAAAACCTCAGAACAACTTGATGATGTAACAGAAACTATGGACTCTCTCTTTTCTAGCACTTTAAATAAAGTTGCTCCTTTACGCTTAAGGAAGGTTAAGGAAAACAGTTTGACACCATGGTATAAGGAGCATACTTGCACCCTAAAGAGAGCAGCCCGAAAAATGGAGCGCAGCTGGAGGAAAACAAAACTAGAGGTATTTCGTATTGCTTGGCGGGAAAGTAACATATCCTACAGAAAAGCATTAAAAACTGCTAGATCCGATTACTTTTCTTCTCTTTTAGAAGAAAACAAACATAACCCCAGGTATTTATTCAATACAGTGGCTAAATTAACGAAAAATAAAGCCTCAACAAGTGTTGACATTTCCCAACACCACAGCAGTAATGACTTTATGAACTACTTTACTTCTAAAATCGATACTATTAGAGATAAAATTGCCACCATTCAGCCGTCAGCTACAGTATCACATCAGACAGTGCACTATAGACCCCCTGAGGAACAGTTCCACTCATTCTCTACCATAGGAGAGGAAGAATTGTATAAACTTGTTAAATCATCTAAACCAACAACATGTATGTTAGACCCTATACCATCTAAGCTCCTGAAAGAGGTGCTTCCGGAAGTCATAGATCCTCTTCTGACTATTATTAATTCCTCATTGTCATTAGGACATGTCCCCAAAACCTTCAAACTGGCTGTTATTAAGCCTCTCATCAAAAAACCACAACTTGACCCCAAAGAACTAGTTAATTATAGACCAATCTCGAATCTCCCTTTTCTGTCCAAGATACTAGAAAAGGTGGTATCCACACAATTATATTCCTTCTTAGAGAAAAATGGTATATGTGAGGATTTCCAGTCAGGATTTAGACCGTATCATAGTACTGAGACTGCTCTTCTTAGAGTTACAAATGATCTGCTCTTATCATCTGATCGTGGGTGTATCTCTCTATTATTTTTATTGGATCTTAGTGCTGCATTTGACACAATTGACCACAACATTCTTTTGCATAGACTTGAATACTTTGTTGGCATCAGTGGAAGTGCATTAGCATGGTTTAAATCGTACTTATATGACCGCCATCAGTTCGTAGCAGTGAATGAAGATGTATCCTATCGATCACAAGTGCAGTATGGAGTACCTCAAGGCTCAGTACTAGGGCCGCTACTCTTCACGCTTTATATGTTACCCTTGGGAGATATCATCAGGAAACATGGTGTTAGCTTTCACTGTTATGCTGATGATACTCAGCTCTATATTTCTTCGCAGCCCGGTGAAACACACCAATTTGAAAAACTAATGGATTGCATAGCCGATATAAAAAACTGGATGACGAGTAATTTCTTACTGCTAAATTCTGAAAAAACAGAGGTGTTAATTATAGGACCTAAAAACTCTGCTTGTAATAACCTAGAACACTGTCTAAGACCTGATGGTTGCTCTGTCAATTCTTCGTCATCAGTTAGGAACCTAGGTGTGCTACTTGATCGCAATCTTTCCTTAGAAAGCCACGTTTCTAGCATTTGTAAAACTGCATTTTTCAAACTCAAAAATATATCTAAATTACGGCCTATGCTCTCAATGTCAAATGCAGAAATGTTAATCCATGCATTTATGACCTCAAGGTTAGATTATTGTAATGCTTTATTGGGTGGTTGTTCTGCACGCTTAGTAAACAAACTACAGCTAGTCCAAAATGCAGCAGCAAGAGTTCTTACTAGAACCAGGAAGTATGACCATATTAGTCGGTCCTGTCAACACTGCACTGGCTCCCTATCAAGCATCGCATAGATTTTAAAATATTGCTTATTACTTATAAAGCCCTGAATGGTTTAGCACCTCAGTATTTGAATGAGCTCCTTTTACATTATAATCCTCTACGTCCGCTACGTTCTCAAAACTCAGGCAATTTGATAATACCTAGAATATCAAAATCAAATGCAGACGGCAGATCCTTTTCCTATTTGGCGCCCAAACTCTGGAATAACCTACCTAACATTGTTCGGGAGTCAGACACACTCTTGCAGTTTAAATCTAGATTAAAGACCCATCTCTTTAACCTGGCATACACATAACATACTAATATGCTTTTATTATCCAAATCCGTTAAAGGATTTTTAGGCTGCATTAATTAGGTAAACCGGACCTGGAAACACTTCCCATAACAACCTATGTACTTGCTACATCATTAGAAGAATGGCATCTACGCTAATATTTGTCTGTTTCTCTCTTGTTCCGAGGTCACCGTGGCCACCAGATCCAGTCTGTGTCCAGATCAGAGGGTCACTGCAGTCACCCGGATCCAGTACGTATCCAGACCAGATGGTGGATCAGCACCTAGAAAGGACCTCTACATCCCTGAAAGACAGCGGAGACCAGGACAACTAGAGCCCCAGATACAGATCCCCTGTAAAGACCTTGTCTCAGAGGAGCACCAGGACAAGACCACAGGAAACAGATGATTCTCCTGCACAATCTGACTTTGCTGCAGCCTGGAATTGAACTACTGGTTTCGTCTGGTCAGAGGAGAACTGGCCCCCCAACTGAGCCTGGTTTCTCCCAAGGTTTTTTTCTCCATTCTGTCACCGATGGAGTTTCGGTTCCTTGCCGCTGTCGCCTCTGGCTTGCTTAGTTGGGGACACTTCATCTACAGCGATATCGTTGACTTGATTGCAAATAAATGCACAGACACTATTTAACTGAACAGAGATGACATAACTGAATCCAATGATGAACTGCCTTTAACTATCATTTTTGCATTATTGACACTGTTTTCCTAATGAATGTTGTTCAGTTGCTTTGACGCAATGTATTTTGTTTAAAGCGCTATATAAATAAAGGTGACATTGACATTGACAATTTGTTCAGTCACAGAAACAATGCATGTTATATATTTACATGGAAACATAAGCATAAGACTAGATGTTATTTAAGCCATTATTTAATTTTAAAACGCAACTTATTCCTGTAATGGCAACTCTGAACTTTTAGCAGCTGTACTTAAGTCTTCATTGTCACAAGACACTTCAGAATCATTCTCATATGCTGATTTGGTGCTCAAGTAACATTTATTATTATCAGTGTTGAAAACACATGTGCTGTTAACATTTTGTAAACTTTTTATGAAAAAAAAAAAAAATATATATATATATATATATTATATATATATATATTGTTACAAACACGCCAGGTTCCACCTCCACACAATCACAACGCACACCCTCACCGGAGTTCTAAATCACATCCACCTGATCCTCATCACCAGCCTACAACCGCAGCACCATAAAAGCCACACACACGCACTCAAACATTGTCCGGTGACGTTCGTGACAAGATCATTCCTGTATGCTTACTATAAGGACTAACTCCTCTTCTACTCTCTCCAGCGATTCCCTCCGAAGACCCAGTTCCCCAAGTGTGCGTGTGTGTGGCTCACTGTCCCTCCAAGAAGTCTTCGACCTGCCTTCACGGATCCATCCTCATTGTCAATCATCACTACCTGCTCCTCTGCTTGTGTCTGTGTACAATAAACATCTTCATTCTGTTACTCCTCAGCTTCCCGAGTGATCCGTAACAGATGACCGGACCAGCACCCCCAGGCACAAGCATGAGCCTCACGGACCCCTTTCAAGATCTGGTTAATGCACTCCGACGAACACTCATGGCAACACCAGCACCTCCTACACCAGCGAGCACTTCCGCCGACCCTGTCATCACTTCCTCACCTGCCGTTCACGCCAGTCCCATGGCCAGGCCGTCAGCCTACCAGGTCCACACAATCACCGGCAGGCCGCTAAGCAGGAAGCGCGTGCGCCATAGTGTGGGCCCCATATCCCTCCAAACTGGTCTACTCCATCACGAGGAGATCCATCTGCTGGTTCTGGAGGAATCCACCGCTGACGTTATTCTAGGGCGCCCGTGGCTGGAGCAGCACAACCCCGTGATTTTCCTGGAAGACGGGCGAGATCCTGAAGTGGGGCGAAGCCTGTTTCCAATCATGCATCTCCGGTTGTCCAGTTCCAGTCACACCATCCCCTGAACCTCTCCCAGTCTACTCCACGTCTATTGAGAGCCCAGTTGAAAATCAGTCCATCACCATTCCTCAATGCTACGCCCCCTTCAGCGACGTCTTCTGCCCTAAACGGGCCTCCAAGCTGCCTCCACACCGGCCGTGGGACTGTGCAATATGGTATGCAATAAGGGTATATTCATCCATCTACCTCCCTTGCTGCTTCGAGCTTTTTCTTTGTAGAGAAGAAGGATGGAGGCTTGAGGTCATGTATTGATTACCGAGCACTCAATAACATCACTGTAAAATTCCGGTACCCACTTCCCCTCATCCCAGCTGCCCTGGAACATCTCTGTGGTGCCACTGTGTTCACCAAGTTGGACCTCCGCAGCGCATACAACCTCATCCGGATATGTGAGGTGGACGAGTGGAAGACCGCCTTCATTACCCCTACTGGTCACTACGAATATTGCGTCATGCCGTATGGGCTTGTTAACGCCCCCTCAGTATTCCAGGATTTCATCCACGAGGTGCTCCGGGATTTCCTCCACAAGTCCGTCTTGGTATATATCGATGATATCCTCATCTATTCCCGGAGCCTGGCAGAACATCAACGCCACATTGTGGAGGTCCTGCAACGCCTGAGGGACTACCAGCTCTATTTCAAAGCCGAAAAATGTTCCTTCCATCAGCCCTCAGTGCAGTTCCTTGGCTATACCATCAATCGCAGTGGCATCCGGATGGACGAGGGGAAGGTGAGCGCAGTCAAGGATTGGCCCACTCCAACCACCATCAAAGAATTGCAGCGGTTCCTTGGCTTCGCCAATTTCTATAGACAGTTTATATGCAACTTCAGTACCATCACCAGTCCTCTTACCAATCTCCTCTGCCAGAAACCTAAGTCTCTCTCCTGGACTCCAACCGCCACAGAAGCCTTCCAAACCCTTAAACAGGCCTTTACGACTGCCTCACTCCTGGTCCATCCTGATCCCGATCGGCCCTTCGTGGTGGAAGTGGACGCCTCAACCACCGGAGTGGGGGCGGTCCTATCCCAGCAGCAGGGGAATCCCAGCCGCCTCCATCCATGTGCCTTCTTCTCCCGGAAACTCAACCCGGCTGAGGTAAACTACGACATCGAAAATCGGGAATTGCTAGCCATCAAACTAGCTCTGGAGGAATGGAGGCATTGACTAGAGGGAGCCAAACACCCATTTCAAGTCCTCACTGACCATAAGAACCTAGAATACCTTCGAGTAGGCAAGAGACTCAATCCCATACAGGCCCGCTGGGCATTATTCTTTACCCGCTTCCAATTCCCCATCTCGTACCGCCCAGGGGTGAAAAACGTAAAGGCCGATGCCCTATCCAGATGCTACGCTCTCGAAGAGAAATCTGAAACTCCAGAAACTATCCTCCCAGAAAATATCATTGTCTCTCCGATTACTTGGTCTTCTGACACTCTTCCTCCAGCCGAGCCTCCTACCAACACCCTGCCGGGTTGCCCACCGGGACACCTATACATCCCCAGGACACGGCGCACCCCACTCATCCACTCCACTCATACGTCACTTGGCACTGGTCACCCAGGGGGTCAATGAAACCCTCTCGCTGCTAAGGGAATGCTTCTGGTGGCCCAACATGGCCTCGGATGTCAGGAGGTACGTGAGTGGATGTACCAGCTGCGCCATGTCCAAAAGTCCTCGCCATCTACCATCTGGCAAGCTCCATCCTCTGCCCGTTCCTAATCGCCCGTGGTCACACCTAGGGGTGGACTTCATTACTGAACTCCCGGCTTCAGATAACAATACCTGTATTTTGGTTATAGTGGATAGATTTTCTAAATCCTGTCGTCTTCTTCCTCTAAAGGGCCTACCTACAGGGGGGAGGGGAAGGTTGAATTATCGTATCGGACCGAGGCCCCCAGTTCATCTCCCGGGTGTGGAAAGCCTTCCATTCCCTCCTAGGTGTGGCCATCAGCCTGTCCTCCGGGTATCATCCTCAATCAAACGGGCAGACGGAAAGGAAGGTCCAGGAGATCGGACACTTCCTCCGTACCTTCTGTCACGGCCACCAGAACTCCTGGAACCAATTCCTGGGTAGGGCCGAGTACGCACAGAATTCCCTTCGCCAACCCACCACCGGACTCACTCCCTTCCAGTGCGTACTCGGCTACCAACCACCTCTATTCCCCTGGTCAGGTGAACCCTCGGATGTCCCCGCCATCGACTACTGGTTCAGGGAGAGCGAGAGGGTCTGGGACGCGGCACATCACCAACTTCAGTGGGCACTTCGCAGATGCAGGACGACAGCCGACCTTCGCCGATCCGAGGCTACTAACTACCAACCCGGTCAGAAGGTCTGGCTGTCCACCCGGGACATCCGCCTGCGTCTACCCTGCCACAAGCTCAGTCCCAGATTCATTGGCCCATTCACCATCACCCAGCAGATCAATCCGGTCACTTACAAACTCCAGCTTCCCCCTGAGTACCGGATTCACCCCACATTCCACGTGTCACTCCATAAACCTCACCATCCTTCTGTCTCTCCCTCCACAGAACCTGGCGAAGCCATAGCCCCCCCCCCCTCCTCTCCTCCTAGATGACGGCGTGGCCTACACAGTCAAGGACATCCTGGACACCCGGCGGCGTGGTGGGCAGCTGGAATACCTAGTGGACTGGGAAGGTTACGGTCCAGAGGAACGTTCCTGGGTCCCACGCAATGACATCCTGGATCCCACCTTACTCGATACCTTCCACTCCAATCATCCCAACCGACCAGCTCCCAGGGGAAGAGGACACCCACCACATCATCGGGGTCCTCAGGAGCGGGCCGTGGGGAGGGGGTACTGTTACAAACACACCAGGTTCCACCTCCACACAATCACAACGCACACCCTCACGAGTTCTAAATCACAACCACCTGATCCTCATCACCAGCCTATCACCGCAGCACCATAAAAGCCACACACACGCACTCAAACATTGTCCGGTCACATTCGCGACAAGATCATTCCTGTATGCTTACTATAAGGACTAACTCCTCTTCTACTCTCTCCAGCGATTCCCTCCGAAGACCCAGTTCCCCAAGTGTGCGTGTGTGTGGCTCACCGTCCCTCCAAGAAGTCTTCACCCTGCCTTCACGGATCCATCCTCATTGTCACTCATCACTACCTGCTCCTCTGCTTGTGTCTGTGTACAATAAAAATCTTCATTCTGTTACTCCTCAGCTTCCCGAGTGATCCGTAACATATATTTATATATAGTCCTAATGCCCCCCCCCCCTTGAAAATATATATTCCAGACTTTTCAAGGGCCCTCTCACTGGTTTTACCCCCAGTCCGGCGCCCCTGTATATATATATATATATATATATATATATATATATATATATATATATATATATATATATATATATATACAGTATAGACCAAAAGTTTGGAAACATTACTATTTTTTATGTTTTTGAAAGAAGTTTTTTCTGCTCATCAAGCCTGCATTTATTTGATCAAAAATACAGAAAAAACTGTAATATTGTGAAATATTATTACAACTTAAAATAATAGTTTTCTATTTGAATATACTTTAAAAGAATTATTTATTCCTGTGATGCAAAGCTGAATTTTCAGCATCATTACTCCAGCCTTCAGTGTCACATGTAACATCCAGTCTATCACATGATCATTTAGAAATCAATCTAATATTCTGATTTATTATGAGTGTTGGAAACAGTTCTGCTGTCTAATATATTTGATGAATAAAAGGTTAAAAAGAACTGCATTAAAAAAAATTCTAATAATATATATTCTAATAATATATTTTCTTTACTATCACTTTTTATCAATTTAACACATCCTTGCTGAATAAAAGTATTGATTTTATTTAACAACAAAAAAAAAAAAATTACTGACCCCAAATTACTGACCAGTAGTGTATATTGTTATTACAAAATATTTCTATTTTAAAAACATAGCTTCTTTTTTTTTTTTTTTCAGAAAAGTATCACATTTTCTGAAAAAATATTAAGCAGCAGAACTGTTTCCAACTTTGATAATGAATCATCATATTAGAATGATTTCTAAAGGATGTGAAAATGATCCTAAAAATTCAGCTTAGCATCACAGAAATAAATGATAATTTAAAGTATAATAAATTTAAAAACAATTATTTTAAATTGTAATAATATATCACAATATTACATTTTTTCTGATCAAATAAATGCAGGCTTGATGAGCAGAAGAAACTTCTTTCAAAACATTAAAAATAGTAATGTTTCCAAACTTTTGGTCTGTACTGTATATATATATATAGTTTTTTGTTTTGCAAAAAAAAAAGAAAAAAAATCGTACTTTTCTAAAAACTTGACTTTGTACGTAAAAGAGCATGATCCCTCTGACTATAATACTAATAGTGCCCATGTGTTAGCTAAGCCATTCCGGATTAACAATTGTTTGATAGAGGGAAAAGGGGAAGTGGGGGTCCAAAATCATCAGTAAATAGAAATTGACCACCATCTGTCACATCATCTACCTCATTATGGAAGGCTGATGACCATTGATCTTTCTCAACATGCTCTGATCTACAGAAACAAGAGGGGAACAATCTCATTTCCTCTCGTGGGTCAGGGTCACAGTCAGATCATTTGGAAACGAAAAGAGCTAGAGTGCGAAAAATAACAGTACATTTCAAATCATCCTGAACCACGAGACATGAAGAATTACTGAATGTAGGCTAAAATACGCTTTTTAACATTTGAAAGATAATATTGAAGGATTTTTTGAACGAACCCCTTTCTTCTGAATACCCTCTCATTTCCTGATAATATTATCAAGCCACACATTGTTTCTGTGGGATTAAAATTACCCATGGAAATAGGTCATCATTAGTGTGCTTGTGTAATTAGCAAAAAGGCGTGAAATGGTGAAGAACAGCTGTGCCGTGGCTTAGTGTGGGATGCGGCTGGCACAGGATAAAGGATGTGCGATAAATAACCTCATTTCATAACACCACATGTCAGCTGGGTTCAATCTACCATCCAATATGACAGATACAGACTAGACATGCGTCTCTTTCATCAGAATGCATTGTGCCAAAAACTGTCTGATGATTCTGAGATTTTCCTAGCACGCCACTGATTTGAATGGAAAGCAAGTTTGGTTTAAAATGACAGTAATCGTCAATTGAATATGGCTTGGAAATATTTGCGATTGCATCAGTCATTGCATCACCTTCATCCCTGAAGAGGATTTGCTGTACATCTCGCAGTGTCTGGGATAACTGCAGCGTCATTTATTTCCAACGGCTCAGATTCCTCAAAAGTTCACGCAAACCTATTCTGGAGAGCAGGGGGATTTTAAACTAATTGCCTGTACAGTGCTCATTCTGGAGACACAGAACTTCTAGCCAATTTATGCTGCCTAAAATAATGCACATTTTAAAGAGGTGTTTTTGGACATGGTTCATAAGAAGCCCATTAATTAGATGCATTTGGGCCACGCTTTATTCAGACAGTGTGAAAGAGCTGCATGTTCGCTTCTCACCCTCTCCATAGAGGCCCGTTGTTTAATTGTTGGCAATTTACCCTCTGGATCGTATTTTCAACGAGAGAGACTTGAGTTTCACTGTGTCGATCATGTGTGGAGAGCTTTTTCTTCACAGCAGACTGGAGTCCCAACATGTCGATCATGTTTGGAGAGAAAGCAACTCGATATATTTGTGCAGAAAGTGAACATCCACCGAGTGCAGTTTGAAATTTTGCTCATTCTGTCTCTCTAACCTCCCAATTAGTAACCGTAACATACAAGAATATCGTTGAGGGATTAATAATTGCTCTGTAGATGGCAAAAGCGCAGACAGATACCCAAACAGCCGATCACGCTGGCACCTTTCACGTCTCATTTCCTCTCTCTGGAGCCTTGGAAAGAAAGGAAGACACTGACAAATCTAAAATGAGAGATAAATTAGATTCAGATGTGGCTGGTGTTTTGTTATTATGATGAGGTTGACCAGTATCATATTTTCCACGTTTGAAATAAGGCAGTCTTGTCTAGCGAATGGAAAGCTTAGGCAGAGGAGTCATTTGTCATTCGTTTTCCGCCACATAATTATTTTGGGTCGCGTCGATTGAATATCTGATTCGGCTAATGAATTCGGAGGATTAATTTCACTGCAACAAGGCATCAATTGTTTCCAGTAAAGGGATGCTGAGTGCAGGGACGCCGCACAATGTTTTTTTTCTTCAGTAAACTGATCATACGCTGTTGTGTACTAATGGTGTTTGCGGAGGGCCGCACCGTATGTTGTGGCCAGGTACTAATAATTCTGGATTTGCAAAGTGAGTTTCATGGGACTCGGTTCCACTGTGGGCTGCTGGTCTGAAACCTCAGCGGTTGACGGTTGTGTTGTTTGTGTCGCTCTCCATCACTAGCCTAGACGAGCGGCTTCATTGGCTATGAGCTAGGAGGAGGGAGAGGAAAGTTCATGACATTCACTGTGCAGAAGGAAGGTTACAGACAGTACTGTATCCATTTGAATGAATAGCAACTATCCAGGTTGCAAGATACAGTATTCAGTAAGAGTAGTTCTTCAACTAAATGCTTATTTGTTTCAACACATAGTGTTATAAATTCAAAAGCTTCTCCATGACTTTAATCCTAAAAAATTGTTTTTTCAAAGAGATGAAATGAAAATACAAAACTTGCTGTTAAGTGTGTACTATATACATACAGTATATTTCTCAGTCATTTTTAGTGGCCACTTGAAAAGATGTGTGGAATATGACCTTGAAACTTTAATTTAGAGCTGAACTCAAACTAAACGTTTACAATCTATTATTTTATATTGTTCTTTAATGCCAAGGTTTTCATATTTTGATGCCAAGGACCCCTAACAAAGATGATTCCCTTACTAAAACATCATATAGAATAAAATTTATGAATTAATGGTATTTTAATAATTAATCTATTAATTATATTATATTGATATACATTTATTTTATTATAATTATTATAGTGCTTTCAAAAAATTAATCGAGATTAATCGCATTTCAAAATAAAAGTTTTTATTTACATAACATTTGTGTGTGTGTACTGAATACATTTATTATGTACTGTATATATAAATACACATATGCGGTACATATTCAAAAAATTACTTGTATATATTTATATTGATATTATTTATATTAAATATAAATATATTTAAAACATAAACATAACATATCTTTCTTAAATATATGCATGCATGAACAGTATGTGTATTTGTATATACATAATAAATATACACAGTAAACACATATATTATGTAAACAAAAGCGTTTATTTTGGATGCAATTAATTTGAGAGCACTATTAATACTGTATATATTCTACTAATATACAATATTAAAATACATGTTTTTTTATAATGGCGCTGTATTAAATAGTCATTTTACTATAAAGCTAAAATGTATTATTTTGATTTTTAGAAAATATTCATATTATCAAGTTAACAGCATATGGCTTTCAGCAGAATAAAATAAGTGTGATTAAGTCTTCAGAAAGCAAGAGCTAATTAATAGTGCACATTAACATGTTAATTTTGACAGCCCTTAAAATAAATTTAATCCCTGTTTTGTTTGTTAATTTGTTACCCATGTAGAAGACACAAAAAAAGTGTTCCCTTTTGGTTAGGAAAATGAGAAGAACATGAGATTTTGTGACTGCAAAAAAGTAAATGTAGAAAATTTCAGTGATAGAATATCCTTACAAATAAAAAGAGAGAACAAAAAGAGAAATAAAGAACAAACGGTAACATACTGGTCATCTTTCAAATACAGTGCAATACATGTAAATTTGAATCAATATCTTTTATAATTATCCCAGATATAATGTATGCTCATATTTCCTGTATAATTGATTAGCATTGTTTTATTCAATTAACATTACAGACATCCTCAGTACATCTTCTGTACAAACAAATCTTAATAAACATGGAAACTAACAAAATCACTCCAGGCACATTTTTGGTCAATTTTACAGCTCTTCATGACCCTGAATGTGCCTTCTCAGACAGAAAGCCCACTGGGGAATCAGTCTGTGCTGGTTAGAGCCCAGAATACAGGCCATATACACTCAAACACAAACCAAAAGAAGCCTGTTAGTATTTGGAAACGATATGAATTATTTGGGCAAACTGATTCTACACTGGAAAAAAGAAAATTGAGGAAAGAAGAAAAAACACAGCTTACTATCAGTTTTTTGGATCTGTATTGGATGTGGGAGATGAGACCTGGGTATTGAGTCCATTAAAACCAGAGTATCTGCAGATTTTTCCTGTTTTAAGGAATTATCAAGGAATATCTGTCGGACTCTGGGACGGTGGCAAGGCCTGAGTCGGACCCCGAAATGTCAGCTATGCTTTCCCGGGCTGCCGAGAGGGTAGGGCTCGAGTGGAATCCTCCACCGCGTCCCGAGCCCTCGCGGCTGGATGATTGGTTTCTTGGGTGAAACCGGCCGGTGGGCTCCTCCTCCCTCACCACCCTGGAGCGCCATCTCTGGCTGGGTCTGGCAAACATGAGGGACACCAACAGGTTTCTCAATGCCCCTGTGTCCCAGACCGGCCTCTTCGGCGACGCAGTCGAGAACTTGGCCCAGCAAGTCTCGGCTGCTCAGAAGCAGACTGAGGCGATCTGACACATCCTGCCCTGACGGGCAGCTGCTGCCTCTACCCGCCCGCCGGCCGCAGTGCCCCAGCCTGCTCGTTGCCGAGGGCAGCCCCCTGCATCCGCCCCATGCTCACGCACCGCATCTGCAGCAGCCTCCAAGTGGTGCCGTGGAGCTGGGCACAGGCAGGCTGCCCCTCCCGTCCCGGCCCCCGTCAAGCTTGGTGGTGAGCAGAAGAGCAAGAGGCCCCGGGACGGGTGATCCAGAGAGAGGTAGCTGCTTTCTGGGGGATGGTGAAGGCACCTCTCCCTCCCCTGGAGGAGGGCCAGGCAGAGAATCTGGAAATCTCGACAGGAGAGCAGTTTTCTCCCTCTCTGGGTCCCAGGAGGGCACGGAGAGTTGCGGACGGCCAAGCTCCGGACCTCACTCATCCTCCTCCTTCGCCAGATGGCAGCAGCGGGCGGTTCGAGAGCGTCAACAAAGGCCCTACTCACGCACCCTCTGCCAACCCGTGGAACCAGGTGAGCCCTGCACCCCACACTCGCACCACACTCCGGCCTGCTCACAAGCCACCCGAGTTGGGTCCCTGTGTTCCACCTCGCTGCCCCACTGCGGGTACGGCTGTGGTTCCGCTGGTCCCGCTTGTACGGTTTTTAAGCGCCTGGTCAGCGCTACCCAGCCCGTCTCGCTGGCTTCTGCGAACCATCAGCCTCGGCTATGCGATTCAGATCGCCCGGCATCCCCCCAAGCTCTGCGGTGTCCGCTCCACTACAGTGAAAGCGTCCGATGCCCCTGTCCTGCAGGAAGGGATCGCAGTCCTACTGGCGAAGGATGCGATAGAGCCGGTCCCTGCAGCCGATATGAGGATGGGGTTTTACAGCCCGTTCTTCATTGTACCCAAGAAAGGCGGTGGGTTACGACCGATCTTGGATCTGCGAGTTTTGAATCGGGCCCTCCATCGGCTACCATTCAAAATGTTGACACAGAAACGCATTTTCGGGTGCGTCTGTCCCCAAGATTGGTTTGCAGCGATCGACCTGAAGGACGTGTACTTTCATTTGTCCATCCTTCCGCGCCACAGACTTTTTCTGCGGTTTGCGTTCGAAGGACTGGCATATCAGTACAAGGTCCTGCCCTGCAGGCTGTCCCGGTCTCCCCGTGTCTTTACGAAAGTCACGGAGGCAGCTCTCGTTCCTCTCAGAGAGCACAGTGTTCGCATTCTCGACTACTTAGACGATTGGCTGATACTAGCACAGTCTCGAGATCAGTTGTGCGAGCACAGGGATGTGGTGCTCCGGCACCTGAGCCTGTTGGGCCTTCAGGTCAGCTCGGAAAAGAGCAAACTCCCGTGGAGGATCTCTTTTCTCGATATTGAGTTGGATTCGGTCGAACAGACAGCACGCCTCACAGAGGAACGTGCACGGTCGGTGCTAGCCTGCTTGAATACGTTCAAGAGCAGGACAGCGGTCCCACTGAAACTCTTTCAGAGGCTCCTGGGGCATATGGCGGCCGCGGCGGCACTTACACTGCTCGGCCTATTACATATGAGACCGCTCCAGCACTGGCTTTATGGCCGAGTCCCGAGGTGGGCGTGGAAGCGCGGCACTCACCGGGTCCAAGTTACACCGGCCTGTCGCCAAACCCTCACTCCGTGGTCAGATCTTGCATTTCTCCGGGCAGGGGTGCCCCTAGAGCAGATCTCCAGGCATGCTGTGGTTTACACGGATGCCTCCACCACCGACTGGGGGGCCACGTACAACGGGCATGCAGTCTCAGGGGTTTGGACGGGCCCGCAGCTGCAGTGGCACATCAATTGCCTAGAGTTGCTAGCAGTACACCTTGCCTTGAACCGTCTCAAAGGTCTCTTGTGAGGCAAGCATGTGCTGGTCCGAACGGACAACACTGCGACAGTTGCGAACATCAATCGACAAGGTGGTCTGTGCTTCCGTCGCATGTCGCAACTCGCTCGCCACCTCCTCTTTGGAGTCAGAAGGTTCTGAGGTCACTTCGTGCCGTTCACTTTCCAGGCCTGCTCAATCGTACAGCCGACGAGCTGTCTCAAGCAATGCTCCCGGGAGAATGGCGACTCCATCCCCTGACTTGGAGATGGTTCGGAGCCGCTCAGGTAGACCTGTTTGCTTCTCCAGAGACCTCTCACTGCCAGTTGTTCAACTCCCTGATCGAGGGAACTCTCGGCACGGACGCACTGGCACACAGCTGGCCTCGGGACCTACGCAAGTAGGCGTTTCCCCCAGTGAGCCTTCTCGCACAGACACTGTGCAAAGTCCGGGAGGACAAGGAGCAAGTCTTGCTAGTAGCGCCGTATTGGCCCATGTGGACCTGGTTCCCCGAACTAGTGCTCCTTGCGACAGCCCCTCCTTGGCCAATTCCTCTGACGAAGGATCTACTGACTCTGAGATGGGGCACCATTTGGCACCCGCGTCCAGACCTTTGGAAACTCCATGTCTGGTCCCTGGACGGGACGCGGAGGTTCTAGGTGACCTACCCCAAGAGGTAGTGAGCACCATCACTTCGGCGAGAGCACCGTCTACGAGACATGCTTACGCCTTGAAGTGGAACCTGTTCGTTGAGTGGTGTTCTTCTCACCGAGAAGACCCCCGAAGATGCCTGATTGCGGTCGTGCTATCCTTTCTGCAGCAAGGGTTGGAGCGAAGGCTGTCTCCCTCCACCCTCAAAGTCCAGGTTGCCGCTATTGCTGCGTACCATGACCCCGTGAATGGGAAGTCTCTGGGTAAACATGACCTCATCATCAGGTTCCTTAGAGGGGCCAGGAGGTTAAATCCTTCCCGGCCCCCCTGTATACCCTCTTGGGACCTGTCTCTAGTGCTTATATCACTACAGCAGGGCCCATTCGAGCCTTTGCATTCAGTTAAGCTAAAGTTTCTTTCATTGAAAACTCTGCTCCTGCTTGCACTGGCCTCCATCAAGAGGGTAGGGGACCTGCATGCATTTTCGGTCGACGATTCGTGCCTACAGTTTGGGCCGGCTGACTCCCAGGTAATCCTGAGGCCCCGGCCTGGCTACGTGCCCAAGGTTCCCACTACACCCTTCAAAGACCAAGTGGTGAACCTGCAAGCGCTGCCCCTGGAGGAGGCAGACCCAGCCCTGGCTTTGCTTTGTCCCGTCCGAGCATTAAGGTGCTACATAGACCGGACACAAAGCTTCAGGACCTCAGACCAGCTCTTTGTCTGTTACGGAGGCCGGCAGAAGGGGAGTGCCGTATCTAAGCAGAGGATGGCCCACTGGATTGTGGATGCCATAACCCTGGCTTATCAGGCTCAGGATGTGCCATGCCCGTTCAGGTTGCGAGCTCACTCAACAAGAAGTGTTGCATCCTCCTGGGCGCTGGCTCGTGGCGCCTCGTTGACAAATATTTGTAGAGCTGCGGGCTGGGCGACCCCTAACACGTTCGCTAGGTTCTATAGCCTTCGTGTAGAGCCGCTTTCCTCCTGTGTTCTCACCTCAAATGGGTAGTGGCACTGAGAGGCCCCGGTTAGTGTCGGCTTGCTTAAACCGCTCCAGAGTGTCCGTACTGTAGACCCTGTTGAGATCCTCCATCACCCTAAGCAGCTGGACGCGGCGGAACATCCAGCGCCAGACCTTCATGATGAATCCGTTGGAACCATGGAAGGGTGGGTTCCATATTGAGACCTAAGCGGTACTCATATGTGTATAGTCCACGGTATAGCCTTAGAGCCCGTGTTTCCCCGGCAGACTTCTGCCTTCCCAAGAGGGTTTTAATCACCTCAAATTTCTCCGTATACTCCTAAACGGATGCTATATGTGTATTTGCCTCCGAGACCTCCTTCGGGAAGGATGGGGCTTCCGCAGCATCCCGGCTCCAAGCGGACCGGGTACGTTTTCCCAGTGTTATCCAATCTCAACCAGTGAGGTAGTGCTTTGACAACGGTGAGTGGAGCTACTTGTTCTGAGCCCCGGCTTACACCTAATAGGGGTGCAGGCGGCTCGCACAGGGCACTGGAAGGGGCAGCACCCATGGCGCTTTGATAGGGATCCCATATTCGTCGGTCACCGACGTGGCGTCGAGAGTGACCGACTGAAAGGGAACGTCTCGGTTACGTATGGTAACCCTCGTTCCCTGAAGGAGGGAATGGAGACGCCACGTCCCGTCGCCATGGTTGCTGTACCGCCGCTGAGCTGCCGGGTCCCCGGCTCGGCTCCTCAGCGAAAAACTGGTATGCATTGCACCTGCTGCCCTCTTATACTCACGCAGTGATCAGCGGTAGCTGGATGCAATAATTGCATGCCAATGTGCATTGGCTCGTTTAGTTTACACTCGAAGTCTCCGTTCGCTCCTTCAGGGAACGAGGGTTACCATACGTAACCGAGACGTTCTTTGGCGTAAGTGAGCAGGAGTAAGTATTCTGATTAATTATTTTGTATAGTATTTTAAAATGTTACGCCATATTAAGTTAATTGCCTGCGAGCTTCTCCTCCTGTCTGTACGGTAATGCGACAGAGAGTCGAGTGGTTATGACGCAATCGTTAGCCTATTTTTACAAAAACTGTTTCTACGGGGCCATAATGTAACATAGAAGGTAATGGAGCCCTTTATACATTGTCGTGTATCTTTAAAAATAAATAATGGACAAACGGAGTCTTTAAACGCCTTAGATGTAAAGTTATTCGCTGTCAAAGTGATGCCAAAATGAATGGGAGTCAATGGGAATGCTAACACAAGTGAAGTTCAGCTACAAGATGGCTGCACGCAGCCGACTTCAACTTCCGGTCGACTTTCTTGCCGCCTGGTATTCACCACTCTGCAGACTTGCTCAATGTCCCGCCCACGGCGCTGTGTGATTGGTTACACCTCACGAGTAATAGCCTATCAACACTTGCGAGACGGTTGAAGCCGGTCTGCTGGGCAGTGGAGTCGCTAACTTGGCGACACTGTCACTAGATTTAGCACATTTTTTCAAAAAAAGCGACTAGTGACAAATCTAACGGAAAATCATTATTTAGTCTCTGAGACTCTCTGTATCTGCTAAAAAAAAGAAAAAAAAATTCTGTTGCTTCTAACTCTATTTTGCGATTTTATATATATATCTGTCTGATCTGACCCCGATCAACTCTGTTACTGCCTGTGCTCTGGTCTACTGTTGCAAGCACTTCATTTAGGTACGACTCCACATTCTGGTCAATTTCCTGACATAAGCACATATATATTCTACTAGTGCATTACATAAAAATGTTTCACTGCACTACACAAAACTAACCTAACTGCTACCAACGGCCAGATTTACAAGGCCTATTATGGAAACTTAGAGTAGCCTACAGTATTATGTCTATGCATTCATATAGTAGATACAATATGGTCTAATTTAATGTGTAAACTATAGTAATACAATAGTTAGTGCAAGGTGTGCTTATATTGTCAAGCACACGTCATGCATTTGTAAAAAATAATACTAAAACTAAAAAAATAATAATAATAAATAACAAAAAAAAAAAGTTTTCTATTAGCCTACATTTTTCTATTTTATTTATTTTCACTTATGACTTATTTATGCATGGTCTATAAGCAAATCATGTAAGGTGAGGGATAAGTTGTCTATAAGATATTTCATACATAGGTTATAATTGAAAGTAAGCACTTGACTCAAAGTCATTCATTAGCATTCACGATGACAGACTTTACCACGCCATGTCGACACACCACTTTCAACATCTTAACTTTGCAGCTTGGATGTTTCTTGAAACAGGTAATATGATATTTCCAATTCCACTTGCTGGTTGCTTGTTTCACTCCACTTGTCTGTGTTTGCATGTTCAAGGCAGGCTTTGAGTGAAAACATAATTAGCACACTCCATGGTGTAAAATTCATGGTTTTTTACCTTTTTTTGCGGTAACTCGCGGAATTGAGCTTTTCTCATCACTACAATGGCGTTCCTGAATGAATCATCATTTTTGAAAGAATCGGCTGAGGGCATTTCTTTGTTAAGAACATCCACAATAAAATACATCAGTACAAGCAGCATACATTTAAATAAGCTAATTAATTAATTAATAAAAGTAACAATAAATATATAACATTAAAAACAAAATAAAATAAAAACTTTATGGGGATAATCAATACAAATTTCTGAATATTTCAACCTTTTTTTATCAATAAAAAGTTATTATAATAAATGTCTCCAAAGAGATTTTTTTCAGCTCATAAAGCTGCTAGCTTATTTTTTAGATTGGTACCCATTCTAAATGCTCGTATCAGCACATCAGATGATTCTAAGTTCAATGAGTTTGTTTCATGTATATATTTTAGACCAGTCTAATTTCAATTCAATAATAACATTCCCAGAGTGTGAGATTTGTTCAAGGGTTATTCTCAAAGACATAACATAGGATTAAATTGAGAAAGAATGGAATTGTGTCAATTCAAAAAAGCACTGGCATAGATGCACTGTGACTTGCTCTCCCTTGTGAACTGTGCGTTAGTCTCATGCGATGCATGAGCCATTGTGAGCATGGCAAACGTTATACCAAAACAAACAGCATTCAGGTTACAAGCCAATCGATCTCCAGTCATTAGCCATGTGCGTGTGGCGCCAGTGGATGACCAGCAGAGCTTAGGGGTAACCCAACCTGCCCCTAATGAGACAGCACCCCAGCAAGCCACAGATAATTGATTCTGGTCAAAAAGGCTTTGTGTCACAGGAAACGGGACAAAATCTGGAGGCCAAGATGGACACAAAGATTTAAAGCAAACTGATAAGAGCTCAGGACAGGACATAATCTATTATTCATCCCTCTGTGCTGACATTCCTGGAATATGTGGTGAAAAAAGGCTTTTTTTCTATCTAAAATTACTGGAGAGAAAACATTTTATGCACTGTGAAGTTAGGTGAATCACTCTTCTCGGTAACAAAGGTAGCACTTGAATTATTTTCATTGTGACACACGTCATTCATAAAGAAACTTGGCTAGTGCAGACTAAATATATTCCCATTAGCACTCTACCATACCCATAACTCTCAGCTTGTCTTTGCCTGACTATGTTGAGCACAGAGACACACTGTCTACTAATAAACCCTGAATGGCAATGAGGAGGCGCATAGAACAAACTGTCATACCAAACTGGAAATCATAAAGTATTCTATTAATACAAGTTGTGTCTTGTCCTCACCTATCCTAATTTATTCCATTTTCTACATGGAGTTAGTGAGTCCTCCTCCACATTAGGGCAGTTCATTTACAGTAGGAGTCTAGTGAGGACTGGTACATTACCATGGGGCAGAAGCCGGAACTCTAATAGACGGGAAGAGTACTGGAGGGCAGTTCCCGCTTGTGGAATACTGATGATTAAGTCTGTCCTGGGTCCTAAGAGGAGAGAGTAAGTGCTGAACCGCCAGCCCGAGCTGGAACACGCTTTTGCAAGCAGGCAGCGCAGAAGACTCAATGAGATAATGATGTACCTGTCCTCCACTATAACTCTAATCATGTCTCACCTCCAGATCAGGCCTTTATAAGGTCACAACTAATTCACTGCAAGGAATTAAATATCCTTTATTGTTTTAATGAAGGGTGCTTTTTTCAAGAAGAAAGAAGAGGAAGATAAAAGGAGGATGGAAAGAAGTGTGCAATAGGTGGAGCACAATTATCTACCATAACTTTTTTTTTTTCATCTAAGCTAGCATGTTTAACTATATAGGGGTCAATGACAAAGTAGAGTCTGCACGATAAAGTCATATGTTTAAAAGTATAAAAAGTATATCCTGGGGGAACTATGAAATAAAAGGCAATAATATATTTTCCATACACTTTGAATAAATGTTAAGTGTACACATAAAAGAAATCTGTAAAATATTGTTAAAAATATAAAATAATAAGTAAATAAAAATAAGTAAAAATTATATTTTCTTGATGATTTGAATAAACAGGGGTGTTCACAACATTATATCTTTTTTTGTTTGTTTTTCATAATTATTTTTCTGGAGACACAGCACATGACAACCTGATATTTTTCACATCTGATACTTTAACGGACTTACTGTACTTGACACACAGTCACATGGTTTTCTTGGAACGAAAAAATAATAATAATAATAATTAACAATAATGTAGGTCTTTTAGGTCAACAATGTAGAGATTTTAATTCAGAACTGTAAAAAAAAAACCTTCACTGAAGAGGTGTTCATTTCGTTTTATTGTACAAATTGCATTTTAATGTACATTTTAATAAATGAATTGATCAGACAAAAATGAGCATCACATCATTGACCCTTCCCCCTTTTACAACCGAAACATTAGGCAAACAAGCATTAGGCCAAAGATATTGCACTGGTGGGAATGAATGTCAATTTGTAATGAATATGAAAGCCAGTCAGAGTACAGAAGTAGGGTAACACTGCCCAATACGATCTGAAATTATAGCCTTTCCACCGTGCAAATTAATGAAGTCGACAAACACTGGCCAAATGCATGCGACCAAGCTTTAACGAACATCTGTGATAGTACGGGGATCTGAGGGGAATTCCTCATAAAGGGGCCATGCAGCTAAATTTATGTTTCTCCTATTACCAGACCTTTAAATAATAGAGTAAAATAAATAGCATCCATTAAACTGATCGCATCGTGCTAACTCAAATTGTGTTTATTATGCTAATGGTACATGAAATTAAGAAAAAGACCTTGATGTCAGGAGAGTTAATTAATGGACTTTCTGAGAAAGCGCAGAGATGTAATTCTTTTCGGGGTAAGCGAGTCTCATTTCTCAGTTCCATGGGTCCGAGCACTGCTGATTGCATGAGTTATTCTTGCAGATGTGCCTCTCACTGCGAATTCCCTTCATTAAAAATGAACACCTCATTATATAAAGCAGCTAATTAAACATAATATAGCCCTGCAATGACTCATTAATACACGGCTCCTGTCCAGAAACGCTATGACTTTAGCATTTCAATGCATCTCTATATTTAAGCAAACAATGTTAATAAGAACACTAATAGGGAGCTCAACGCATTTTTCGCAATTCGTTTTATTGTTATTTAATCCACCTGCCATTTTTCTTCACCAGGTGCACCTGTTATGGTTTCAGTTCACATTCAGTGAATTTGTGCAGCATTGGTTGTTAATGCACTACACATCTGTTCTTCAAAGGACTCATAATCAAGTTCACTACAAATCATAGTTAGGATACTGTAATTATAATAATGTAGGACAAAACAAAAGAGACTGGAAAAATATCCAGGCCACTGTACTGAATCTCAATCACACAAGTTCCAACTTTCCCCCTCCTATGCAAACACACACTTTATACCATCACTAAGCTCCATAATTCATTGCTAATTAGAAACGCTCCAGAATACACACATGCTCCAAGAGAAGGGGAAGTCATCAATCGAGCACTCTAAGTGTAACACTTTATTCCAGTAACTGTGTGTTTGAGGGAACAAAGACAGACAGTCATTACGCCACTAGTTGGCGACAAGGGACTGTCCTTATGAGTGAGTCATTGAATCATTCATTCAACCAAACATTTCAAATGCATTGATTTATTGTAAATGATGTGTTGCTCATATATACTAGACAATTTATCATCTTTTGATCATCATTTGGGACTGTTTTAAATGCAGAGCAAAAATAGCATTGCAATATTGTGACCACATTTACACAATATCAACTTCTTGTTTATATAAAATCAATATCATGCTTGTCTGAATTTGTCTTACTACTCTGGCAAACAGTTTGTGTGTGTGTGTGTGTGTGTGTGTGTGTGTGTGTGTGTGTGTGTGTGTGTGTGTGTGTGTGTGTGTTTTAAAGGAATGGTTTGCCCCCAAAACTATAATTTTGAAATCATGTACTGATCCTCAGATCTTTTCAAGACATTCATCAGACTTTAATTCATCTTTGAAACACAAATGAACTTATATAAATGAAATCTAGACTCCTGTCCCGACAATGAAAGCTTAAGTAGTTGTAATGAGTTATTTGATGTCTTCTATGCATGTTCATTGATTAATTCTATATTAATTCAAGACTAAATTAAATTTCTTCATTTTTGTTTCTAAGATGTACAAGTCTTATGATTTTGGAATGACCCAAGGGCAGAGGTGGAAAGAGTACAAAAATATTCTACTCAAGTAGAAGTACCATTACATTAATGAAATTTTACTTAAGTACAAGTAAAAGTACCAGTCTAAAAATCGACTCAAGTAAAAGTAAAAAGTAGCTCATTTAAAATTTACTCAGAGTAAAAATTACTTAGTTACATTTTAACAGTGGGAGGGAGTCAAAATGGGACAGGCCAGGGTGTCAAACTCAGTTCCTGGAGGGCCGTAGCCCTGCACAGTTTAGATATAACCCTAATTAAACACACCTGATCCAGCTAATCTAATCATTTAGGTTTATTTGAAAACTACATGATATGTGTGCTGGAGCAGGGTTAGAACTAAACTCTGCAGGGCTACGGCCCTCCAGGAACTGAGTTTGACACCCCTGGGATAGGTCTATTAATCTCAAACTAGTTGTTTTTAATTAAAGGAATCAGTTATTTAGAATAATAAAACATTTGGGCTGTTACCAGGCAAATCAGTATCAACAAACTCATCTTTTAATGCAGAGGAAATGCAGAAGATTCATTGGAAGTGGCATTTAGATGTATTACACTGTTTAGTGCAGGACAAGAATGCATTTAACCTGCAGTTACAAATGCATGAATAATGTTTTGATATACAAGACATAAAATGTTGAATACTCATTTGAAATGATAAGAAATTAATTATTTAAAAAAATCAAAAGATACTTTAAATGTGAAATTAAAATGGCCAGTATGTGTCAGCAAGTCACTGTTAATAAGTGAGTCATTGCGATTGAACCGAATCGTTTAAACGGTTGATTCATTCAGGAACGAAACACTGTCACGTTCAGAGACGCAAAACTGTGCTTTGGTGGCTGTGTTTGGAATTATTTTCTGTTGTAGAAATAGAGCTATAAAAGGCAATATGGTGTCTAAAACGCAAGTCTCTTAATTAACTTGTTTACTGAACTGTTATATATATATATATGTGTATGTATATATTCATGATGATTTTTGGAGGAAAAGATGGCATTCTTTGTGTGATTTTGATTTAATATATGAAATTATATAAATATGTGAATTTTCTGCAACTATATCTTCAATTTTGTGATCATTCTAAATGCATTTTAGGAGACTGAATCACACAGTGAAAGAACACACTATAAATGCGCGCGCACATCATTAAAACAAAAATAGCACACTCCTCACCACTGTCTTTTTGGCTAATTTGTGCAAAACCTCTTGCTAAAATGTCAAAGCTTCATTTTAACCACCAATGCAACGATGCAATCATTTAGCTTACCTCTACATTCTTGCGAAGGGTTGATGTCTTGTCGAGATTTTATAAGCTGCTAGTTTGGTCTTCCTAGGCAAATACAGCTTACACTGCATAATAGAGCATACATATGGCCAGGGGTTCACTTCATTTCCTTCGAGTTCAACTTCAGAATATGACGGGGTTTCGTTTTCAGCGGTGTCTGCACCACTAACGCCTGTTTTGTCCGTCTGCATCTTTCTTGTGATTTTAGCGCCAGTTTGCCCTCCTGCCCATTATTTACTGACGTAGTTTCCAGGGAGCGATTTTTTTTTTTTTTTTTTTTTTTACTCAGTAATTAATGTGTTTTAAAATGTAGCGAAGTACAATACTTCAAACAAAATATACTTAAGTAAAAGTACAATTACAGATTTAAAAAATTACTTTAAAAAGTATTAGTACACAAAAAAGCTACTCAATTACAGTAACGCGAGTAAATGTAATTCGTTACTTTCCACCTCTGCCCAAGGGTGAGTAATTGATGCATTTAAAAAATATATATAAACCAATTAAAAACAAATAGAAAAAAATATATATTTCAATAAGACAAAATACACTTGTATGAAGTCTTAATATCTTGTGTAATGTTGTTTCTCAAGTAAATTTAGATTTTAAGTATTTATTATATATTTTAACCATGAAACAAAAATGTGCATGAAAATGATTTAGCTGATGCTTCACACCCAAGGCAACTGATACTTCATTTATAGCAGTATAGTCCCCATGGAGAAACTTTTTCTCCTCTCACTAACTCTTGCCGACACCAACCGATGTAAGACATATTACTGTGAAAACACAAGTGTAATTCTAAGTTTGTACTGCTGTGGTTTAACATGCACATATACTTAACCTATGATTCATAGCTTTCATTACACCTGGCACAATGCTAATTTAAAAATATAGCTGGTTCATATCAGCCCACAATATACATGTCACATAATTAAAAGGGTTCAATACACCTTGTTCCAAAAACACACACTTCCCAGGCTCTGTTTCATGAGAAAACATTTATTGTCCATACTGTGAATCCACAGGAGACGGTTCAAAAAGGGCCTCTTGGTGGAGGTTCAACTCTCTCTGCTTCTGTGTAACACAAAACCTTCCTGAAAGTCTGGAGATCTGACAGTGGCTTGACGTTGAGCTGTGTTAATTACTGTAATGGCACACATTCTCATTAAGACATTTGTTTACGTGTCCCGGGGCCTCGTGGAGTCCAAGTGGCGGTCTTGCTCACTCGCATGCCACCGTGTCGTTTTGTTCATCATGACGATGATGGCCTCGTTAATGTAGACAGCTGTTCCTCCCAGCCAAAGACAAGGCCTTGGCAGCTAGGGCAGGCTCCATTGGGTCAGGACAAGCAGTGGCACAACTCGGGAAAGGGGAAGACATGCAAGCGTGTGCCCCCACTGCATCAGAAATGCAGCGTGCCACTAGGCGGGCTAATGTTAATGAGTTATCTGAGGAAGAGGAATAGCAAGAGGGTGCCCTAGGACATATCATTCGCACAACCCCCACCCTTTTCCCAAGATACCCACTTACTAAGTCCATGTGGTGGGCTCCCACAGACCTTCACCCTTTCCTATAGCAAACATGCATGCTCCCAGAATTGAATATTGATGCCAGAAGCATCAGCAGTGGAATTTGTATCTCACACGCAAATATGCACATACACTGCCTTCAGGCGTAGCCTGAAATATTGTATTTATGAGATCCAAGCACATGTATGACCAAGCTAAGTTTGCGTTCCAAACAGTGGTTTCTGGAGCGATGCCACAGAACCATTTTGGGTTCCCCAAATAACCCCCAATAATTTGCTTTCTTGGAATGAAGAGCATTTTAATAATCCAAATGACCTTTTTTTCACCATATAAAATTGTGATAGACAGGTCCCCTGAATGATGAAGATTCATCATTGAATCATAAAAATAAAAATAATAATAAAAAAAAACTTGTTTTTAAGAGTGTGTATTTGGAATCCTAGATGATAACTATAATGACTTTGAATGAGGCATGTTAATGTTAAACATGCTGACAAAGAAGTCTTGTAAATGATGCAAAGTGTTTTATATATATATATATATATATATATATATATATATATATATATATATATATATATATTAAGAATATCGAGATGCTTTGTAGGATTTAGCTTACAAACAATAAATGCATTTAAAATAATAGTTCACCCAACAATGAAAATTGGCTAAACATGTTCTTGCCCTCTAGCAATTCAAGCTGTAGGTTTGGTTCTCCATCTGAACAGACTTCTAGAAATGTATTATCACATCACTTGCTCACCAATGGATCACCTGAACTGAATGGGTGCCGTCAGAATGAAAGTCCAAACAGCTGATACTGTAAAAACATCACATGTGCAATCCACTCGACAATTCCTTTATTCATTAACCTATTCACTCATCTTCCAATGTGAAAAAATTAATAAATAATTAAAGCATGCACAAATAAGCAATATAGAAATTACTATATCAATAAATGTAGCATATACATAATTTAAATAAAATATAGATAATTAAAATGATAGAAAACTTCACTTTTTTAATAATAACAATAAAAATTAATCAACAGCAAATGCTCATCTCGGAAGAAGCAGCTTCCCAGGTGCACTTAAAGGCAGCAATATATTCTGGCAGAACATGCTCTTGATTAGCTCATCAGAGAAGCATTCAATGTCTACTCATTAACCTTTGCATTAACCTTAGGTGAGAACATGCGTAGGTTTATCCTCTACTTCACTGCAGAGAGCAAAGGCAGGGGATATTAGAAAGGAGCTCTATGTTCCCTCGCCAAAATCCCACCAAATCTGGGAAGAACTCTCTTTCACTCACTTCCGTCTGCTGCTCTGAATGCCAATCAGCACGTACCAACCTCCATTTTTAGAAGCTGGTATAGTAATCAAACCAGATGACGGCATATTTCTGCTCTCTCTCTCTCTCTCTCTCTCTCCGTAAAAACAGTAATGAGGAAAAGCAACACCCCTCCCACAACCTTTGGATTTCACACACTTTCGAACTGTGAAATGTAGGTTCAATGAGGAATTGAAAAAAAAAAATGTGAATGAAACACTATCAGCTGATTGTATTTAAATTGGTACAATTTGTCTGTGTCTATAAAAATGTGGCAAAGGCAAAATAAAAAAAAATTCAAAAAGTCTTGTTATTTAATGTGAGTGTGCTAAACTACAGTATAAAGCTTTAATTTCACTATCATCTCTAGGATCTAGCTGAAACTGGTATCATTTGTTGGGCACCCTTCTGTCGCTGCCACAGAAAGCCTTTGAAAAACAAATTCCAGTGAATAAAAGAGGAAAAAGATTAATTTGTCATTAAGGCATAGCCTAATTGCAGTCAATTCGGAGCAAACTTAAATTCAATTTATGCTCATTAAAATGAATATGCGGTGCGTTTCTCCCTATCATTGCTTTGAGCTCGCAGATGTGAATAAGGGAATAACTTCATCCTTATTAAATAGAGGGGAGTTTATTTGGCCCTATTGTAGCCGAGCCACTTTGATTTTTGGCACAGATCGAAGAGAAGAGCAGCTGGAGGAGAAATCAAGTTGAATCCATGCCTCAGAAAATTGACGGAAACGTGAGCGTAATAATATTTAATAATTAAATCCGCACAAACAATGTCGAGCGAATAAAGCAATCTGCAAAAAAACACGCAAATGTTATTTGCATAATTGACACTGGTCCCCCCTCACCATACCGTCATCCCCATGCAGCACACCCCTCCCCCCATAAATGAATAATGAAGATAATAAAAGATGTTGCTAAAATTGGGCACAATAACAGCAAAATTTCATCAAGGCCCCCGCGCTCTGATTAATCTGCTCTTGCAAATCAGCACAGTGAGGAGAGAGAGGGCGGGAAGCGCGTGATTAACAACGCCGGGGACCGTTGCGCTGGGCACGCTGCCCTGCGCGCAAGCCGCCCCTCCGCGCGCAGCTGCTGCGCTCGCGCTGTCTGTCGGTGCCGCCGCCCGGAGGAACGCGACCAACTTTCCGCTGCCTTAATTTGTAATGTTGTTAACCCCTCGCGTACTGGTCCTTGGTTTAAAGCCTCATTAGGCCCTTTCCCGTTTCGTATTCCACCTCGAGCGCACCTCTCGCTTAAATTAGGCGCGGTATAGCCTACCTTGGAAACAAATGAGGAAGCCCAAGGCCCCCCTCTCTCTCTCTCTCTCTCTCTCTCTCTCTCTCTCTCTCTCTCTCTCTCTCTCTGTGTTTATGTGGGGGTTTGTGGTTGATATTGTCCCCCAACTCGAGGCTGGTTCTTTAAATGATTCAGTGCGTGATGAAATGGAAACTAATTTAGGTTATTGGAAACTGGATTACAATTCGTATGATGTTTTGTTGGCATTAAAGATTATGTTATTACCACACTCTCATTGATTTAAAAGTGCTTACACAGGCTGCTGTGTCCTTCAAATCATGGAGGGTGTATGAAACACTGTTTGAGCGTAATAGAGCATAGGTGTATCCCTGCCATTTAATTTGATGAGTAAACACAGCATGAAGCCATAGGCTACACAGACCTCCTGTGTGAATGCTAAAGTAAATATGACTGGACAAGTGTTTCTCTCCCTCCCTTCTCTCTTGGTCAAGAGCTGACTCCACTGCCGTCATTTAGATAATAACTGTACTCATTTACTAATGTTTATCAGGAATGAAAAGGAAGCAGAGTCGTATATTTTCTCTTTTAGACTCCTAATTAGGTTTGTTTTTAATAGTCAATTAGCTTGATTAAAATCATAACTGTGGAAAACAGTTTAAAGGGCACCTATTATGCCCCTTTTAACAAGATGTAATAGTGTTCTTGGGTGTCCCCAGAATGTGTCTGTGAAGTTTCGGCCCAAAATACACAACAGATCATTTATTATAACAGCTGGAAAATGTCATTTTTGGGGTGTGTCTAAAAAATTTGCTGTTTTGGAGTGTATTGCTTTAAATGCAAATGAGCTGCATATTCCCGCCCCTTCTCCAGAAGAGGCCATTGTGTAGGTCTCTCTGCATTGCATATCTACAGCAATAAACAGTTGATAAAAGCAACATAACTGAGAGTGAGAGAACCAGTGTTCAGTCGTACATGTGGGAAGCCAAACGCACTGAAAGTGGGATGAAACGGAGCGTGCTACAGAGAACTTATCTCACTGATCAGTTAAAAATACTTAATATATGCAAACAAATTCAGTTAAAACACTAATCACTATAAAAACATGACATGACAATCACAAAGGAGTCAGGAGTGATAAACGTATTTAGGTAGATTTTGAGGAGCATTTCCTTGAAAAATGAAAGTAATCCACAGTGTCCTCAGCAGATCAGATGTTGGGAGAAAAATGAAGACTCTTATGTTCATTCAAACACAGAGCACCGGGATTGTTAGAGAGACATTGTTGATGTTACAGCTGCTAAAGCACTGAGAAATGGAGAACAGAAACAACCGCTGAGGGCAAAAATCAGCAATGCAGAGCTGTCGATCAATCCTGTGGCCCCGCCCTATGCACTGTGATGTCACACTGCATGAGAATCAAAACGGCAGGCCCAGTGAGACTAACTTGGTTTAAAGGGAATTAGAAAATGAGAAAAGGGTGGATTTCTATCAATGTAGGGTGGTTATGTTCACACACTGCCAACACATTTATGTCCAAACAGTATGTAAAAGTGGAATTTGCATATTAGGTGCCCTTTAATGTCGCTGAATTGAGACTCAAAATGTGAAGTGTCATTGTCCAACTGTAAAACTATTTGCATATTGCCCCATAGTTTTAATGTATTTATTATTAATTACCCCACTTTACAAGGACATTTCTATTCTAGCATCATTTTAAATTAGTGGCATTTTTGTGATTAAGTGCTGAAATTATTGTTAATGGTTAGTTGGTAATAACAGTAGCAATAAGGTTGAGTTATGCATTTAGTATCAGACAGATCCCAAGCCCCCCTCCTCTCTCCACCCCATAATCAAAAAGACAACAAATGAAAAAACAACAGATGGGCGATGAGAGCACTCTCGATGTGCGAGTTCTCAGTTGCCATTCGCCCAAGTGCTTAAACACACATTCGATGTGATTAACATAGAACACACATTCAGGGCATCTCTATGAGTCAGATATGGGAAACAGACTTCAGAAGAAAAATATGAAATCACTTTCACTCTATTTTTCCCTCCCACTGATTGTCAGTCTGCGATTTGCTACAACAAGATATTTAAAAGCGTTTCAGATGTTCAATGAGCCCACATCGGTTCTTTGAGATATTAACAAAGATATCGGTGTGACAATTACACCCAAGTCTCTTCTCAAACACAGAGATTCAGATGGAAATTAACCTCTGGTTGCATAAAAGACATTTCAGGTGATGTTGTATGTCACTCAGCTCTTCCTTTTGCACTTTAGAGATAAAATATTAATGGGAATGATTTGCTGAAATAGTTAAACAATCATTCAGTGTTTAATTCGGAAAAAAAGATTAGATTTTAATTCGATTAACTTCTGAACAGTCAGTGTGTTAAGAAATGGGATTCCAACAAGTAAAAAGCTCTTGTCTGACATAATTTGTAATCATTTGGACATATGCTACCATTTTTTTTATTATTATTATTATTTTTAAGAAAGAAGAAATAAATTAATACTATTATTCAGCAAAGATGCATTAAATTGATCAAAGGTGACAGACATTTACAATATTACAAAATATTTATTTTACAAATAAATGCTGTCCTTCTGAGTGTTTTTAAAAATATAAATAAAATAAATGTAAAACAAATTATGTTTCTACAAAATTATATTAGGAAAATTGTTTTTAACATTAATAATAATAACAATTTCTGAATGGTTCATAAGAGAGAGAATACTGTAGTAATGTCTGCTAAATATTCAGCTTTTCACAAGAACAGATTACATTTTAAGAAATATTAAACTAGAAAACAATATTTTTACTTTTTTATTGTTTTTTTTTTTTTTTACATATAAATGTGGCCTTGGTGACCATAAAATAAATCCTTAAAAAAATATATTTTAAAACCATCCTTTTTTTGTTGTTGTTGTTGTTTTTTAGATATGAATGTACTGAAAGTAACTCATGGCTCAGAGCTGTGCAGAACAATCTCAATGTCAGTAACGGTTGGACCTCCAGACTTCTCTGTGCTGTTATTTCTGCAGGCGTATCTGACCTCAAGTCTGTCCGTTGTGGCATTAACACCTTTGACATCATTAGCACTATAATCCCTCCACTCATTAGTGTATTAATAAAAGCTATGAACATCTGTGATGTACAACAGCACACAAAGCACATGTATGAATGACACTTTCCCTTATTTAATGACAACAGTCTCCCTCAAGCACCCAGCAAAGATCACTCATGACTTAATATTCCCGCAAGTCAGCCAGTCAGCCTTGTAGCCTAACTTGTAAATTCGGTACAATTAGTGGCCTCTTGCATAGCCGGAGACATCATTTGATTTTAACCTCCTCTGTCCAATTAACACAATGTAGGTTGGAAAATAAATGGCAGACGCTGGGGCAAATTAATTATGTGTCCTGCAAGATGTTAGCCAGCGAGCACCATACTGAGTTGCCATTGGTGGCGAAAGTGTGTGTGGGGGCATGTGTGTGTGTGTGCCATATGGCTTGTGTGAGAACGGACATCATTCAGGGTGCAACAGTGAACCCCCTGGATGTCTAGCAGATATTCTCACTTGGATTTCTCAGTTTCGATTGGACTACATGCAGAATCGCTTTGTCTCTTTTAAGAAGAGCAACATTATATGTTGTTTGTTTGGAGAGAATGTGAAAGTTGAACGCAAGTACAAAAGCTTTTCCAAATCTGTGTACCATTACATTGTTTGTTCTCCTACGTCCTTCCAAAATTCTCTTACTGCAGTACAAACATTTCAACAAAATCAGTTTGTGTTACTCATTGTGCAATATCGCCCTCTAGAGATTAAATTAAGAATGTTGCAAAAATTTCTTTGCTTCAATCAGTATTTGTTTTTTGTTTTGTTTTGTTTTGTTTTGTTTTGTTTTGTTTTGTTTTGTTTTGTTTTGTTTTGTTTTGTTTTGTTTTGTTTTGTGTTGCTTTTGTTATTTGCTTTTAACTCTAATGGTCTGGTTGCACTTTTTTTGAAGTTCATTGGAAAACATTTTGTTCTCCTATGTCCTTCCAAAATTCTCTTACTGCAGTACAAACATTTCAACACAATCAGTTTGTGTTACTCATTGTGCAATATCGCCCTCTGGAGATTAAATTAAGAATGTTGCAAAACATTTCTTTGCTTCAATCAGTATTTGTTTTTTGTTTTGTTTTGTTTTGTTTTGCTTTGCTTTGCTTTGGTTTGTGTTGCTTTTGTTATTTGCTTTTAACTCTAATGGTTTGGTTGCACTTTTTTTTTAAGTTCATTGGAAAACATTTGGTGCAGAAAACATTTTCGCTCAGAAATTGCTAGTAAATACCAAAATAATCACAAGCAACACATTAATTAAACAACAACAACAACAACAACAAAAAACTGAGTTAGAAAAGTTGAAATAGAATTTAAAAAAAACATACTTCATTAATCTTAATAATCCAAATTTTATTTAAACTTTGAAAAACGTCAAAAGCTGAAGTTTGCATAAAAGGAATCTTTAATGTATGAAACCATAATGGTGGAGACGTTGTTATATTTTTATTATATAATCAATTTGCATCCATTGAGGCCAAATTAAACAGACCAAACTAATATTTTTCAAGAGAGGAGGTCTTTCAGAGATTTGCCTCAGCATGGAAAACATCAAAATGCATTAATTCCCCTGGCACCTGAATGCACTGAAACAGATCTGCCTTAGTCTAAATATTTGATGCATTTTTTGGTGGTCTGAGTTGACTCAGTGTGTATAAACATGAGGTGTGTTCTGTGCGTCATGGCTCAGGTGGCGGATTTGCAAGCTAGAACTCATGAATGTCACAACATCCTTGTTCGTACACTGGCCCGTACATAACTAATGCCATCTGCTTCAAACTGCAAAAGGAAATGGAAGAGAAATCTGTGATTACACATTGTGTTCTCAACCATTTCAAAATATGGCACATACAAAATTGGAAAAAGACAAGATCAGAACAACAATAGCTTAGTCAGCCCACCCAAGGAAGTAATCATCCTGCTGAACAGCAGATGGGTCAGTGACAAACAAGTGTATACACAAAACAGAAAGTTGATTTTAAAACACATGTGCAAACAGAAATGTACTGAATTCTTGTTGGTTTCATTTTTTTTTTTTTGGCAACTTTTTTTCTTTTAACTTTTTTCGAGAAGAATTGAAACATTTAGGCTTGTTTTGTTTGTTATGTTTTTGGGAATTCACACTTCATAACTGAACTGAACTACTCTTGGCTTCTGGTAAAAGATTTAAAAAAGGCCAAATTGTCTGATATTTTATGTTTTATTGAGCCTGAAACAGTCAGGGGGGGTCTGTAGGGGCTTTCTTTATGATATCATTTTCTTGTGTTATGGTGATCACACTGCATGACTCTTGGCAGAGAGAGAGAGAGAGAGAAATAAGTAAGCTACAACTCAAAGTTTTCTTTTCAAAACATTAATCACCAACACTTTTTAGAATTTCTTCTTTTATACTGGTTTGGAATGACATGAGAGTGAATAAATGATAAATATATATATATATATTTTTAACTTTTTGGGTGACTTATCCACAATTAACCGAAAAAAAAAAATTGTTATTAAAATATGCCGATACATTATGTGTATAAAAATATAAATGTGAAAAATATATATTAAACACAAACATGTACTGCTTTATTTAATATACTTTTTATTAAGACTACAAATACCACTGTACATGATCTGTCTATGACTTACAATAATAATAATAATAATAATAATATCAATAAAATGTTTTATATTTTATACTCTTTTCTTCATAGATACAGTATCCTGACATATAGTGAGTATATATATATATATATATATATATATATATATATATATAGTGAGTAAAAAAGGAATGGAATAATTTACAAATCTCATAAACTTATATTTTATTCACAATAGTATATAGATAACATATCAGATGTTGAAAGTGAGACATTTTGAAATGTCATGCCAAATATTGGCTCATTTTGGATTTCATGAGAGCTATACATTCCAAAAAAGTTGGGACAGATAGCAATAAGAGGCCGGAAAAGTTAATTGTACATATAAGGAAATGCTGGAGGACTAATTTGCAACTTATTATGTCAATTGGCAACATGATTGGGTATAAAAAGAGCCTCTCAGAGTGGCAGTGTCTCTCAAAAGTCAAGATGGGCAGAGGATCACCAATTCCCCCAAAGCTGCGGTGAAAAATAGTGGAGCAATATCAGAAAGGAGTTTCTCAGAGAAAATTTGCAAAGAGTTTGACGTTATCATCATCTACCGTGCATAATATCATCCAAAGATTCAGAGAATCTGGAACAATCTCTGTGCGTAAGGGTCAAGGCCGGAAAACCATACTGGATGCCTGTGATCTTCAGGCCCTTAGACGGCACTGCATCACATATACAGGAATGCTACTGTAATGGAAATCACAGCATGGGCTCAGGAATACTTCCAGAAAACATTGTCGGTGAACACAATCCACTGTGCCATTCGCCGTTGCCGGCTAAAACTCTATAGGTAAAAAAAGAAGCCATATTTAAACATGATCCAGAAGCACAGGTGTTTTCTCTGGGCCAAGGCTCATTTAAAATGGACTGTGGCAAAGTGGAAAACTGTTCTGTTGTCAGACGAATCAAAATTTGAAGTTCTTTTTGGAAAACTGGGACGCCATGTCATCCGGACTAAAGAGGACAAGGAGAACCCAAGTTGTTATCAGCGCTCAGTTCAGAAGCCTGCATCTCTGATGGTATGGGGTTGCATGAGTGCGTGTGGCATGGGCAGCTTACACCCCCGGAAATGCACCATCAATGCTGAAAGTTATACCTAAGTTCTAGAACAACATATGCTCCCATTCAGACATCGTCTCTTTCAGGGACGATATATATATATATTTTTTTTTGTGGCGAGTGGGGCGGGGCCGAGAGCCGGTGGAGTGATTGGAAATGAGCGACACCTGCTCGACCCACCGGTCTCGAGTCCCACGGAGGAGATGGAGGAATACAAAAGAGGAGCGACGACAGTGAAGGACAAGAGGACCAGGTCTGGATTTTAGTCTTTTTTTATTTTTTTTATTATTAATTTTTATTATTAAAGCTTTTTGATTGTCTACCGGTTCCTGCCTCCTTCTTCCCACGAAAGAACATTGTTACATATATACATATATATATGTTGTTTTTTTTGTTTTTTTATTTTTTTATTGGCAGCTTATAAACACATTGTAAAGTGACAGGTATTGCATATTGTAATCTTTTGTGCATTCAACGCATTCAAATCAGATATATCTCAATTTACAAGAAAAACAGAAACATGAACAAGGAGCTTTATCTGGTAAGCCAGGGTTTGCTTACCTTATTAATGAGCATCTGAGGTGACACAGGGAAATATTTACATTTGTTATTTGCTCTAGTTAATATGGAGATTAAATTAGGTGCTGCTCCCTTTAACCCTGACATTGACAGCTGTGCTCTTTTAAAGTTGATCCCTCACTCGCATTCACAGGGGATTAAGGATTGGAAATAGCAAACAGTTTGAATGTGTATAAAAATTGATATCTGGGATAAGCTATGGATAAATGAGCTGGGAAAAATGGTTATGAAAACCTCTGGATGAATGGTCAACACCTGCTGTGGTTTGAATGGCTTTTCTTTCCTATTGCTGGTTATTTTGCTTCAGCTCTTTGCCAGATGCAAAATGAATCCTAATCGAATTGGAATCATTTGTAGAAGAATGTTCAAATAAACCAAAAATGTGTATAACAACAAAACTATTTAAATAAAAGCACAATTAAAACAGTATTTTGTATATTTTATAAAATGACAGTCTTAGTTCAAAAGTTTAGAAACCTAAAAACAGACTGTACTTCACATGTGGTGTTTGCAGAAGGCCCGTCCCATATGCAAAAAGAATGCAAACTCTATAATACAATAAAACATAAGCAAATGTGATATACGTATGGTGTGACCTGAGAAAATGTAAATACATCTCATGCTCTTCCTGCATACTGTAATTGACCATGATGAATGCCTTTAATTGTTCTATGTAGATACCATCATCATTCTATGCATGCAGGCTGTGTGTACATCACTTGGGCCAACTTTGTCTTAATTAAGTGTCTGTGTGCATAGATTTCAAATGGGGGGATGGAGTGGATTTGGTTCAGATTATCCCGGCTAGTTCTAACAGTTCTGATGGTAAATGCTATTATAGAGTTACAGTATGAAGAGTTTTTTTCTTATGTATCTGAAACATCTTACAAAGGAAATTCTTTTATCTATTATGATTGTGCATCTGTTTCCCCCCTGCAAAGGGTATATAATTTAACCCTTTAAACCCACCGGCGGGACACCACCACCACAAAAAAAAACAATAAAAAAAAACCCATCAAAATCATATTACTAAGCAACCCCTGAAGGGAATAACACAAAAAATGTATAGTTTTAAAGCTTAGAATCTCAGCTTTTTAATGAATGTTCAATCAACTCTTAAAGAACGCTGAGCTGTCCCTCTAAACCGAAGTGTATTGTGGGCGGGACCACCCCCAACCACAACAATATTACTAATCATATTTTTCAAAACACTACCAAAATGTGGATATCATTTGAAAGTTCAGAGTCTGACTCCAAAATAGTGCAGAGTTATTTGCTGATAAATGACAAATATATATATATATATATTTCCATGTACTCTAATACAGTATGTCAAAAATATAATATAGCTCAGATAGTTAATGTGTCACATGTCATTTGAAAGGTCAAAACAAAACATGCATAATTGTTTGGGGCTTTGAGTAAACTGGAGCAAGTTTTTGTACAAGCAGTCATACCCAGACCCATATGAAAATAATATACTGATGTCACTGTTTTACTTGAATCTTCATAAAACATGATCAGATCGTGGGAAAGTATTTAGATTATTATTTATAACAAATTCTCCTGATTAAAAAGAGGCCAAAATCACTATAATCTGACATTTATATCTAAAGATTTTCCTCATGAATTTATAACACACATAAAACTGCACAGGTGCATGTTGTAAAATCTAAGGTAGCTCTCATGTAGCGATTTCAGACGTAACTTCATGAAACATGCATATATCATCTATATCTATATCTATATATATCTATATATATATATATATATATATATATATATATATATATATATATATATATATATATAATCTTTGCATTTGAATATTCTCACGCTGGGAAATATGTGATAAAATGTGACAATATGTTTTCAGAATTTATAAAAAATGTTTTTGTGCCATGTATTCTAATATATCAGAAACATCATGTGGCTCAGATAATTATGTGTCATATTTAATTTGAAAAGTCTCATTAACAAGTATAATTTTGGGGGCTTTAAACTAAACTTGAGTGAGGCATTACTTCAAATTCAAAACAACAATTTCAAAACTGTAAAGGGCTAAGAGAAGGGCTACCTTGTTTCCAAATTTTGAATTGGATACACCTTGGTTGAATTGTTCTCCTACCTTGTTTCTTTCATGAGATATTGAAAATCAAATAAGAATAGGAAAAAATTCCCTTGACCACACTAGTTTATCTCGCATTTTATCACCCATTCCTCAGCATGAGAATATACAAAAGGAAAAGATATTTTCCCCCATAAAAATATAGAAACAAATGTTATCAGGCGATGCCTACCTTTTGATTCTCATTGCTATGGTCTTGGAATTATGAGTCATTATCTTTGTGTATGGCACTCAGAAAACAACAGTTTTTAAATTCCTTCAAGGAGTCATGAGCTAAACAAAAAGTCCTGTTTTGTTACAAAATACTGTAACATTTGGATACTTTAAGCTATCACCACAAAATCTGAAACAGCTACAGCTAACATGCTGGAGAACATCATCAAAACAATATCAAAAAACATCAAGAATTTTCCTCCTACCTTATTTCTGTCCTGAGATATTGAATGTCAAATAAGACAGGTCACCAAAAGGGTTTGATTAATAACATTCTTCAGAATATCTTCTATTGTTTTCTGCAGAAGAAAGTCATACAGGTTTGAAATGACAAGGGGTTCACTACATGATGACAGGATTTTATTTTTTTGGGTAAACTATCCCTGCTGCTTTAAATTCCACAGTCACAAAAATGATACATAATTTGGCAATTTATTAAAAAACAATAATAATTAATTATATGTTGATAATTTAAGTCTTTATAGTGTTATGTTCAACTGACTATAATACTAAATGAATACCTGTAATACTATAATATTACCAATATTTGAATTTAATAGAGGTAAATGATATGTGTAACTGTGAATACCAATTTATGATTTTATTGTTTTATTACTTTATATTAATATGATTATTTTAGATATCATGGTGTCATTTAAAACAGCCAAAACTATAACCAACTAAATCAAATTACCACTAGATGGCGTAAAATACACGGTAATCGTAAGTTTTTACCATGAAAAATCAATGCAAAAAGCTTTGTATAATAATAATAATGTTTATAAATAATAATAATATAAATCATTTTGTGTGCGTTTTCATAATAGCCTATTTATACGAATACAAAAAATAAAGAAATATAAAATAAAAATAAATAATTAAAAGATTATGCAAAACAATTAAGGCTTAAGGTTCTCGTCATTAATAATAATAATAATAATAATAATAGTTTATATTTCATAATGTCGTTTAATACATCAAAACAAAACAAAAGTTAAGGGTACAATTAACCACTAGGTGGCGTAAAATACATGGCAAAAGCCAGGTGGAAGTATTTAGATCTCCAGTGGGAATGTTGTCTCTGATAGGACTGCTTTTCCAACACTGAAATGAATATAGCCTAGTATTCAGCAGTTTTTTACAGCACAGTTTAATAAGAGTCTGATCATGTTGTGTGTGTGTGTGTGTGTGTGTGTGTGTGTGTGTGTGTGTGTGTGTGTGTGTGTGTGTGTGTGTGTGTGTGTGTGTGTGTGTGTGTGAATGTGTGCATGATGCAATGTTTTCAGTCTCTAACAACCATTGAGAATTACAGCTCTCAGTTCATTTTTGAATCATAAATTCTTTTGTTCTTCAATATGCATATGTGTAACTAAAGAAGTGGAGGACAGAATATGCAAAAACTGTAAAACTCTGCATTGAATGTTAACCCTATTTGATGACCAATCATCAAGGTATAAGTAACAGAATACTGACGCATCTCTAAGCTTGCTTGATCACTAGTCATGAGCCATGAATCATGACCAACCCGAAAAAAAGGAAAATCCATTGTTATTACCCCTATTGCCCCAAAGACTGGTTTTACTGGTTTTCCCTTGTGACTGCACAGAGCTAATATTCCATTCATACTTTTATGGTAATAGTCGTTTCTCCATAAAGTTGCATGATTTCTCATACAGAACAACATTGAGTCTTTATATTAACTGGGCCATAGAACTCTATAAAACTCTGTCATTCTAAATGAGGAACTCCTGATGCTATATTGCATGCTTTAGTCCAATATCTACTAAACATATTGGTGCAACCTATTATAAAAGCAACAGCAGATTATCATGGATGATAGAGAAACACATGCTCTTACACAGGAAGCTCAATTGTTACTACAGGAAGTGTCTAGCTCTTAGCTCCTTGGGAGATTGGAAGTCAAAAAGCCAATGGTGGTTTCAGAGGTTTCAAACAGGAGATGACTCCCCATGGTATCGACCCAATTCAAACCAAAGAGAGAACAAAAAGCAGTCTGAACAGATTTATGAACAATGTATTGAGATATCCTAATAATCGATATAAACTAAAAATATCATTCATCAAATAAAATATTGTTCATTAATAAAGAGGAGAGAAGAAAACATAACAAAATCTGAGAAAACATGAGAAGATTAATGCATCAAGATTGCAGTCCTTACAATGACTGTATTATGCTTTGTTCTTATTTCATCATGTAGCTATCAAACCTAAATGATTTACATACATACTATTTTTGTGTCTAAGCTTGATTTAAAAAAAAAAGCTGCAAGACAGAAGTACTGTTTAAAAGATATTTAAAAATCTACTATTTATAATTAATAATAATATCATTATATCATATTATATTATATAGGGGCTATTATGATACCCTATATGTAATACAATAGGCCACTGTATTATTGCTATTATTATTAAGTGCTATTTGATATCTATTTAATTTCATTGTGCTTTACATAAATCCCTGTATAAATGTCAAAAATAAACTTTTGAAAGGTTGAAGCCTAGAAAACACTGAGCCCCATGCACCTAGCAGCCTATTTCAGTATTGTTTAAAAATGTAATTCCACAAATGCAGAGCTTTTATACTCTCCGATGTGTTTCTGTCATTTTCAAACATTAGGCGCCGGTGTAATCTGATACAGGGCTCTAGTAAATATTTAAGAATGATTTAAACTCTATATTTGGCAGTGTGCATGGACACTCATGGGAAAATGCTTGCACAGAGTTTCTGATCACATGACTGGAAGTGTAGGATTTGACTCCAGCTGGGAGAGCAGAGGAGCGGAGCGTGTTCAACTATCCACGCGTTCAAGACACTCGCATTTCCACGTCCCTATACGTGTATCTGTCGCGACAAACTATTGCATTGGTTTCCTGGAACCTTTAAAGCTTTTATACAATTGTTTATACATATCATACAAGGATATTTCGGCAGCGTCATGGGAATTGGGAAGTTTACCGGCTGCGCTATGGAATAGCCCACAGTCGTGGATCCGATGCGTTTTCTCCAGTATCATTAAGAAATACGAGCTAACCAGGAGTGAAGTGGAGAGGTTTAACTTCTTACTGACATTCCTCCTTTTTGCTCCCTTGAGTCTGATTCAAAGTTATTAAGAGGCAAGATGGCGGCCGATCCCGTGCAGGTGAGAGAATTATTTTATCTCGTTTACTAACCACGCGCTTCAACACTGTCAGCTCACTTTGATCGCTGTGGCTTTGTTTTCATCTGATCACTTCTTTAGCATTTCAATGCTCTTCCTAAGCATTAGATAGTGACTTTTAACTGTGTCTGAAAGGGTTAAATGTGGCCTAGAAATATTGACACAGACCAACTGTTGCTTCAGTCCCAGGCCATAGATAAACTATGCCTTTTTTCTTTTTTTTTAACTTCAAACGAAGAGTATTATATGTATAAAAATATTGTGGTCATGTAAATTCAGTAGCATTCAGAACAGCGGTTAATGCTACCTCTTTGTGCTTAATTCGCAAAATGTTAATTTTCTGTTTCTTAAACGTAATATTTTTGATACAGTTAGCCTAACTATTTGAAAACAAAATGTAGCATTTTTGTATACTGGCTGAAAATGCACTAATAATGTACTTTCGTCTTCTCAAAAAGCTGTTTTCATGACGAAAATATGAATGTTTTAAAAAGGAGTGTAGCTATGTGCACACGACATAAATGTAGAAACTGTGGAGCAGAAGCTCTCTTTAGTGCCTGTGTGGTGAGGGAAAATCTGGAGTAAAATCTATTATTAGTAACATATCCTGAACGATTCCACCCTGGCAACTCCCTGAAACACTGCTGAATACTGTATGAGGTAATGTCAGTGTTTGCTTGCCTGCTTAATAATAATAATAATAATAATAATATATTATTATATTGCAAGGTATTTGAAGAAACTACTAAACTTTATAAACAACTGATGTCAAACACCATCACTGAACAATATGCAAGTTTTGACTTGATTCAGAATTAATTTAGAGAAGAATAAACTCGCTTTTTACAAAAAACTCCAGGTCATAAATGGATATTTTGACTTATGTAAGGGTTTTAGTCCAGCTGTTGCAAGATTTGATGGTCTTCACACCATTAGTCATGTAACAAAATTTTCTATCTGATTTGCATCTGTTTATTTCTTAAGGCATGTTTCCTCAAATATGTTATGTTGTGCTGTTTGGCTTTTTTAACTAGCTACATTTACAGTTAGTCATTCAGCAGACGCTTTTATCCAAAGCCCTTTGTTTATTTTAGTTATGACATAGGCTAGGTTTTGTACTGTTCCAACTGTCATTCTGAAGAGACAAAATATGTTTCAAGCAAAATATGATTCAGGTGAAAACAATACAAAGTGAAAAAGTAGTGTAGAGAGTGTAACTGGTTGTGAATCAGTCCTTTGTGAATAGGAGCATTTCTAAACTCATGCCATTTTGTTGCTTTGAGAGGGAGTAGTTTGATTGCTGTGTTTGGGTTGTGTCTCCTCCCCACCTAATTGCAGTAAGACTCAACTGAAACCCAACAAGTTAACTGATACTCTCAGTTCGAATGTTCAGAGGGATTCCGACAGGTTGTTTTTTAAATCCCTGAAAGAGAGAGAGGCATTAGCTCAGAAATGCCGCACTCTTTGGGTAGGAAGTTATTTGTGTAGCTAAGGGAAGAGGATGTAAGGATAAGCAAATTTTATTTTCTTTAAAGATTAGTTTAGATCATTGTCAAACACACTGGCATAAGCAGTCCACAAAATATTTCCTTGATTGCTGAAGTTGAAGGCACACTTCCTTGGAAATAGGGCTGGGCCAAAAAAATGGATTTTTCCATAAATTCTTTTTTTTTTTAATGGCGTTGATATCTGACAAGCTACACAATATCGCGTTCATTATCGCAGATGAATCGCCTTCGATAATGAAAGCGATGTTGCGTAGCTTGTCAGTCATCTACGGCTCTGTCTATTAAGTGCCGCTCCATTTGAAAGCAGGTGATGGCGATTTAGCGCTAACCACGCATCCAGATTTACTGACTAAATGTGCATGATCATATCGTTAGATATATCGCCCAGCCCTGTATTTACCCTGCACTATATTACAACGGAAAGCCTGTCATTCATTCAACGCTTATCATGGCGGAGATCCTGTTGATGAGAACCAAGAACAAAGCCATATGCCTGATTAGCAATGCTCAGCTGAAATTCTATAGTCATACTATAAATCTGCGGAAGCATTTAATATCACTCATAAGGCGCCATGGTTTTCGCAATCAATCAGTGAATGAATGAATGGCGGGGCGCACTGTTTTGTTTACTAATGTAACGTTACACGCATACTAGGGGGAAAGTCGTGGCCTAGTGGTTAGAGATTTCGAATCCTAACTCTAGGGTTGTGGGTTTGAGTCTTGGGCTGGCAGTACCACGACTTAGGTGCCCTTGAACAAGGCACTGAACCCCCAACTGCTCCCCGGGCGCCGCAGCATAAATGGCTGCCCACTGCTCTGGGTGTGTGTTCACTGCTGTGTGTGTGCACTTTGGATGGGTTAAATGCAGAGCACGAATTCTGAGTATGGGTCACCATACTTGGCTGTATGTCACATCACTACTAAAGGGCGAACAACGCTTGGAGTTTTTTTAGCCTCTGTCGTCTCACTATGATGATATGAATACATATATATACGAATATCATCTCCAGCTGCTCTGAGAGTCACTTCATTGGCATTTTACCAGTTCATTTATGAAAACTCATCATATCACAATACACAGCAGCTGCAAGTTCCTAATGGCAACTCGACAAAATAAAAGCATTTAAGTAATATAGTCAGATTATATTTCTATTTAGCAGTCTTAAGACTTAATGCTACTACTGCTAATACATATTAATAAATCTTTATTTTTAAATGAATAATCATATTTGTTTTTTAATTTTAACACCAAACCTCTTTTGTGCAGCACTTTGTTTGCCAAAAAATAAAAGGGTTTAATTTTCATTTAATTAGGATAAATAAATTGTTTATGCCTTCATCTGATTACCAGAAAAAAAAATAAGAAGAACATTTTATAGGGCCCTAGTATTGTTAAAAAAAAGGACCCTATACAAAAAAAGAATAGGTTAGGGCTGCACGATAAATTGCATGCGATACTTAATGTGCATCTTGTCTGTAAAGCCGGTTCTGTAATCAGCGGTAAATCTCCCATCACCTGTGCACGTTCACATGGAGCGTGTCATTGTTTTGTAACACCTGTGGTTTTGGTTTTAATCCGTTGTGCTCTGGCTGAATGCAGATTTTATAATACACACACACACTAAACTTGCAGCATGCATTAATATTGCAGTTCCTATTCTACTAGGTATTTTCTAATGGGTACTCCTGCCCGATATGCCCGATAGGTAGCAGTTTGCAGAATACATATGTTATAGGAAGTTATTAAAAAGACGTACATGAAATGGACTTCTGTATTGATAAATAATCAGCTGAAAGTAACAGGAAAGTAACAGTGTAATGTTGCATCTCAACACTGATACCCGCTAATTTACATTGCAGATTGCTTGCAGAGAAATTTCTAGCTAAACCAAGTACCCAGTAAATAATAACCATCTTTCTTTCTTTTCTTCATTTTTGTTATTTTTTTATTTATAATTCTGTGACTAAAAGCTCATGTAAAAAATTTGGTTTTCCTTAAAATGTCTAATGCTGAAAATTATTTCATGGTTTATGGGTCAATCTTTAGGCAATTTTTTTTCCCATGGGGAGTGAAAATCTCATGTGAATATTAAATAAAAATAAATACAAAATTAGTTAATAATTATGGATGTTTACTTTTTTTTTTTTTTTTTGATATTTGAAATTATTAAATTTAATGTTATTAAAATTGCAACTATTACTACTGCTACTAGTTTAATTATTACTAATGCTACAAAAGAATACATCCCATCCATCAATTAGTCACAGACCTGTCAAGAACCTCCTAGTCAAACAGGATAGGGCAGCTTGGCCAAACATGTAGAATGACAAAATAGGTTTTTAAGTCATTATTATTAGTGCTTTTATATTTGGCAAGGTGGAAATTCGGTTAGTCTTTATTTTTACTTGGCAAGTCACCTGAAATATGTTCCCATTTATTTAATCTAGTTCTATAAAGAACCCAGTGCAAGACGTTTCCTGAGTGATCTGTGCCAGAGCACCAGGTCTATTGGCTTATGTGTTTGCTGTGAGTGTGAGTTAACTGCAGAAGTGGTAATGGAACAAATAAGGTAGTGGGTTAGAGGAAAGTCTTTTTCACTGTCGTGGGTGATGGGGGTCATGGTAAAACCATAATAGGATGAGCTCTGAGCTCAAACTCACAGGATGATGCTCAAAACCTCATTGGCTCTGAGCTCGCTAATGACTCTTTTCAGTGGGTGGAGTTTCAGAGACTTGGCCAGACACTGATGTCACCGAGGGCTTCACATGTCGGAACTCCTCTGCCTAGTGTCTACCCATTTTGAACTCTTTAACTCACAAAAGTAAATCTAAAACACATGAACGCTAAAACTTGGGGATATAGCAAATAATAATATAATATTATATGAAATATTATAAATAGTTTTTTTAGTATTTTTTAATAGTTCATTATATTTAATAAATTAGTTGTATGCATTAATATAACAATGATAGTAAAATATACAGTAATATTAACCTGCATTATTAGCAGTATTCAACTGAGCTGGTAAAAAAAAAAAAAGTTTATAATGCTATTTAAATAGATGCATCACTAAACAAGGAGAAAACTAAAATGGTCTAGGAAACTTACTGATGCATTAATTATTGTATTTTTAATAATAATAATAATAAAACATTTATATAAAAAGGACTTTTCATACATTAAATGCAGCTCAAAGTGCTTAAAAAAATATAATAATGGAATTAAAAGAAACATTGGCAATATAATTTCAGTAGTTTTCTCATAGAGAGGAACGAGAATGTTAAGCGGAGAGGTTGAATCTGCAGTATCAGTTTCAGTCTTTCTCTGGGTGTGTTTACACTTGGCATTAACATGCAACCTGCATCTGGATGTTGTCCACATACACATTGAAAAGACAAGTGAGACACAAGACAAGTATGTGAATGTTATCCGATCAGCGTGTCCTGGTCCAGAGGTAGTCGAGGACGCACTGTGATCGGATCTCAGTGTAAACACAATCCAGCCAATGTGTCTGCAGTGTATTGTCAATGTATTGTCCTGTAGTGCGTTTCATTAAAGCAGCTCTGACCGCACTGAGGAACACCAGTTTCAAAGATTCCTCTTATTTAAATATTTCTTGTGCATTTTAAAAATTTAAAAGGTTGAAAATAATATACCCTAAACCTAACCAATAGTTTGAACAAAAGCAAAGATAATGAAAAGGGATTTCGAATTGGCCATTAAATTTCAACTTGCTTCTGCAAGAATTTGCCCTCTATTGTTGAGTGTTGTGTCTCGGTTTCATGCAATGCTGTAACAGCTGAGCTACTGAACAAGTTTACTACATCAAATAAGCTCTACACAGAGATGAGCACTCGAGTTAGTGACTTGGACTCGAGTCGCATTTTCATAGACTTCAGACTTGACTTGACTTGACCTGAAATGACTCCAAACCTGACTCGATTCGAGAAAAAAGGATTTGTAAATATGTGGACTCCATCTGGACCGCGAGCCGTAACAGCAGCACCATTTTAAAGTAGGGCTGCGCTGATCACGATCGGCTGATCGTTATGCGCATCTCATCAGTAAAGCCGGTCCTCTAATCAGCGGTAAATTCCATCAGGTGCGTGATTTCACATAGAGCAGCTGTTACTACACAGAGCCATTGTTAACTGAATAGCTGCGCAAATCCACTTTCATTTTTTCAGCGTTTATTTGCGCATCTTTTTAGTTAACAACGGCTCTGTAGTAACAGCTGCTCTATGTGAAATCACGCACCTGATGGAATTTACCGCTGATTAGAGAACCGGCTTTACTGACGAGATACGCATTAACGATCGGCCGATCGTGATCGGAGCACCCCTATTTTAAAGGGGTCATATAATGCCTTTTAAAGATCATTATTTTGTGTATTTGGTGTTACAGAATATGCTGACATGTTTTAATATTCAAAAAACACTTTTCAAATACTGTACATTACTGAAGGTCAAAAAATCTCAAAGTCTCAAAGTCAAAATTACCTCTTCTCCTAGGTTCACGAAACGGTCGTCCATAAAATGCGATGCTGTTCTGTTGTAAGTAATCTTAAAGATTCCTAAATGCATCTACTTTCGTAAGGCCAAATAAAGTGCTTTTTCTTTCGCCTAGATACACACAGCATCTCCACATGGCTGCTTCAACACTAACTGCGGTTACTGAAACCACGCCTTCTTTCTTTGCGTTAACATTTGGGCAGCAATACGCAAATATTTCCACAGGTGTGTTTGAATGAGCCATTTTAGGGGGGCGTGGCAGAGTCTTAACTTTAATAAAGAGTATCTCTTTGGATTTGAGACTTTAGTCTTTGCAACTGTACAGATCTTCATTCACAAAGAGCTTGTAACACTCCAAAGAGAAAGGAAAAATTTTAATCGCATCATATGATCCCTTTAAGTGAGCAGCGCGTCAAAACAGCGGACCGGTTGTTTATGGTACCGTATTTTTCGGACTATAAGTCGCACCTGAGTATAAGTCGCATCAGTCCAAAAATACGTCATGATGAGGAAAAAAACATAAGTCGCACTGGAGTATAAGTCGCATTTATTTAGAACCAAGAGAAAACATTACCGTCTACAGTCACGAGAGGGTGCTTTATGTTCTCAGTGTAGACTACAGGAGCACTGAGCAGTATAGAGCGCCCTCTCGTGGCTGTAGACGGTAATGTTTTCTCTTGGTTCACTCTCTTAGTTCATTTCTCTTGGGTCATGTCAAATTAATTTTGATAAATAAGTCCTGACTAAAAGTCGCAGGACCAACTAAACTATGAAAAAAAGTTCGACTTATAGTCCGGAAAATACGTTAAATATCTTTCAGCGGCAGCGCTATGTCCTCTAGTGTTTTTATCTAAAGCCAAATGCACTTTATTCAAGCCCCTTTCAGCCCTTTGCGCTTTCTATCTCTGGACGTGCGCCGGTGGCAAGTTTAAGAGCTGCAGATGACGCAGTTATTTTGACAATAACAGGAATACGGTGAGCAGCCAAATTATAGATTATTTTCTCTAAAACAACAAATATGCTGCAAATATTGTTATTTTTCTTACTGTCTATCTAACCTATGACTCTGACTGTTCAAACCAGATGTGACAAGACATTTCTGATCTACATTTAGCATTATTAATCTGTTGGCTAAGAACATTTCAAAAGAATCAATTATAATTGGGCAAATTGTTGTTAGATGGCTAGGATAGAACTTTGAAACTGCTATTATTGTTATCTTTCTTTTCTGCTCAAGATGAGAACGTTTTGATTATTGTAGCTACATAGATGGATGTAGCGAGTAGATAATGATTTTAAGTAAAATATTAAAATAGTATAGATTTCAGGAGGAAAACGTTGAACAGAAACAATTTTTTTTCTGTCATGCCTCCCATGTATCTAGATGTAAAAAATCCAATACAAAAATGTATTTTGTTGTTGTTGTTTTTCCAGACCTATGCTAGGAAAAACTATAAAGGTTGCGCCTTTTGGAACTTTAATTAAATATATGGCATAAAGTAGATATGTTTTTGAAGTTTTGCAGTTTGCTTTTGTCACCTTATATCTTGTACAGGTAGGCTAAATAATCAGAAGCTCTTTCTAACCTCAGTGTGTCACAAGCCATGTCGTCTGCTGTTTGGGAGTTAGTTTGTTTTGCAATGTAGCCACTGTATCCAGAGTGGATTTGTTCCACAGCCAGATCCTTCTCACAGGGTGGGGCATTTATTTTGGGAGAAAAACCCAACCAAGAGTCTTAGCCAGTGTTTTTTTTTGTTCTTAATTTCTTCCTATGTACAGTTGTATATGTTCAAACCCCCCACCCTGTCACTGACTCATGCTTTTGGCATTATCTTACTTCAGCATCAACTCCTGGCTTTTCTGTTAGCTGCATTACTTTCCGTGTTCAGCCAGCCAAAGCATTTACAGGACTCTCCACAGACGGCACACAGAAGTTTCCCTGTCTCTTACTGCTAAATATCAGAAAGCTGAGGAGGAAAGTGAGGCAGTTCTCCATCCACACAAGGTTCTTGGCTCTGAAAACCAGTTTACATCTTCCATTCCCTTCTTGTGACCCGTTATACATGGGTGGCCAGGGGGTGGCCAAGGCTAATTCAATGGGTGAATAGACCATGACAGAAAATCAGTATAACTCAAACCTGGCATAAAAAAAACAAGAATAAATCCTATGATTGCTGATTACTTTACATTACCCCACATTAGCTATATATCCCTACCTTACCTTCTAATGTTAGTGTATTGAAACGTATTTCTTACTTCTATCACCTCATTAACCAGTGGTTGAAGCAAAAGATCTAACGTCGACTTGTAGGCTACAATGAATTTTGTAAATGTTGTTCAGGGAACCTTAAACTTCAACTTACTTCAAGCAGGGCTGCCAGTTTTTGAGTTCAGCCAGGAGTGAGAATTATTCAGGAATAATTAACAAGCTTGCGATTAAGTACACTACCAGTCAAAAGTTTTTGAACAGTAAGATTTTTTTATGTTTTTTTTGTTGTTGTTTTTTAAGATCCAAAAAACAGCAAAACTATTTTACTATTTTAAAAAAAACTGCTCTCTGTTTGAATATATTTTAAAATGTAATTTATTACTGTGATTTCAAAGCTGCATTTTTAGCATCGTTACTCCAGTCACACGATCCTTCAGAAATTATTCTGATTTGCAGCTCAAAAAAAAAAAAAACATTTATTATTATTAATAGTTGAAAACAGCTGAGTAGAATTTTTTCAGGTTTCTTTGATGAATAGAATGTTCAGAAGAACAGCGTTTATCTGAAATGGTACTTTTGTAACATAATTGTCTTTATCATCACTTTTGATCAATTTAAAAGCATCCTTGCTAAATAAGTGTATTAATTTATATGAGTAAAAGTTTTACTCAACTGTTTTAAATACTGATAATAATAATAATAAATATTTCTTGAGCAGCAAATCAGCATATTAGAATGATTTCTGAAGGATCATGTGACACTGAAGACTGGAGTAATCATGCTGAAAATTCAGCTTTGATCACATGAATAAATAAATTATATTCAGATAGAAAACAGCTATTTTAAATAGTAAAACTATTTCACAATATTACTGCTTTTGCTGTAATTTGGAATAAATAAAGGAAGGCGTGGTGAGCAAAAGAGAATTAAAAAAACAAAAAACAAAAAAAAACATCTTACTGTTTTTGACTGGTAATGTACACCATACAGGGAACCCTATTGTTAAGGTTTAAAGTAACAGTTGATTTATATACAAGTTATGATTTGTATATGCATGATCTGTCAAGTCATCCATCAAGTATTTATCGTTTGAAATTCTTAAAGCAGGTCATATGGTATTTTTAAGTGTCCTAATATTGTGTTGGAGTCCCTATAACAGGTTTAAATGCATCTAAGGTCAGAAAACATAGTAATTTTCTCAGAATATACATTTAATATTAGAGTCATTTGCCAGTGATATCAAAATGATTAGTTCCAAGCAAGTTCGGAGCAAACCCCTCCCTTCCATAAGCCTACTCTTCTCTGATTGTTCAGCTGGCTAAGTCTGTTGTGATTGGCACTGAAAGGAGTCCTTGAGCCAGTTAACGAGTGCTACCATTGATAAAGCACTGTTACATAAAACAATTATATAGTGCTCCAATCCGTTCTAATAATAATGACATAATAAATATATATATATATATATATATATATAAAAAACATGTGGAAGCGATTCGTGCCCACAGCTAAAGTTTAGCTGCTTAACTGTGAACACTTCAAACAATAATAGTGGATACATTAGCAGAGTGCTAAAATGACTAAATGATGGAACAATACAGTTTGGAAACCAAAATATGTCTACTGTAATGTTTGAAGAACGATAGACAAAAGATGCTCTTTCTCAACTTTAATCAGAACGCAGAACAGCTGTATCACAGGAGCAACAGCCCAACTAAATAAAGCTGCACTAGGTATATGTCACATATTAGCACAGTAACTTGATCTTTTGAGCACTCAATTAAAAATGTACTCATAACGTATCAATCGAAGATAAAAGCCAAGATTAGAGTTCTTGATAAAAGACATGCACACAACAAAAGGTTTCAAATTGTATTTATGTGGTGTCCTTTAGTGTTGTGGGGCGGTATGGTTATTTTTCAAATCGTCATATCGTCAGCCCATGAGATCGATGATACACGATATTATCTTGCATGGGTGGAGCAAGAGAGAGACTCTTTGTTCTTGTCATAGCATAACTATTTAGTGTTTTAAATCACGCAGTGCACGAGAGAGCCTATGGAATCACCAATAATCGAAAAAAATATACTTTCGGACAAACTGATAAACTAACGTTAAATAAAAAAATACTGTATTTAAAACAGCTAGTTCATATATAGTCAGACGCAACTGTCATATCACGCGTCCTGTGGCATTTCTGCTGCATCTGCGCATGGAAGTTATCAGTCTAAATATTCTGCAAAATCAGTCAACGGTGAAAATCAATAGTAGATTTAAAGTCCAACAGTTTAACACTAATATTGGACATAAACAAACATGTTAAATATAAAGTATTGAAAACAGGTAAGTTGATATATTTGGAGTAAAGCTGAATTGAACTGCTGCATCAGTCATACAGCGCTCCGGACCGCGGACTTCCATTTGCTACTAGATCACACATAATCACTTGAAGTTGGTCAGTTCCATATACTAGAAGAATAATGCTACATTTAATAAGAGTGGAATATATAAATTTTCTATATAATATTTTTATTTTGCACCCGTTACTGTTGTTAATAAAAGTTAATTTTTTATGCGTCTTAACTCAAGCTTAGTGCTTTACTGTCAAATCTGTATAAACAATTTACAAAAAAAAAATAAACAAGAAATGAACGTAATATTATTAGTAACTTATTACTTATGCACTTATTAATGCCAAACAATAGTAATTTTATGATTAAATTGCCTATATTTTAATACTTCCACACACCAGCCCCAGCACTGCCAAATCTGCTCCTGGCGCCACCATCTATAGAACTAGTAGTGTTGGACAGTCCCAGAGCGAATTTCGCTGTCTTTGTGGAATGGACACCCTGGGTTGACATCATAGCTGTGGTCTGGGTCCAGCTGGACTTCTCCTGCTCCAAGCTCCTCCTGTTTCCTCCCTGGCTCCTCCTTCAATCGTCTCCTCCCTGCGCTTTGTCTGCTGGCCTCCTCCAGGATATCCATCCTCCTCTTGAGCCTCCTTCAGAATTCCCACCCACTCCCCTCCCCATGTTGTTTCTAAGGTTCGAGGACGCAATAGTTCTTCTTTACATAGAAGCCTAATATAAAGGTGTTTGCGAGCAAAATAACCTAGAATCAGATGATTTCATTATGTGCAAATGTCAAAATGTTTCCATATACTGAATATCATAATGGCTGCCATGAGGCACTGTGCGTATGAAATTGCATAGTTTTAACATTTATTTTTATTTTTTGATTTACCGCTAATCACGGGACCAACTTTACTGACGAGATGCGCATGATCATATAGTTCGATATATTGTCCAGCCCTATATTCAATACTTATTTTATCCGCTGTATATAGCACACATAAATGCATCACTTTATTTGTATTCATAGCACATTTTTGGAGGACAATATTGGGCATTTTATAATAACTTAAAAAAAAAACACTGAGAAAATTTTTGGCTTTTTTAAACCTTGATTCAATTAATCAAATATATAATCGACATATTGATTATTATAAAAAATAATCAATAAAACTATTGTGATGCATTGGTAAATTTATTTATTTATTTTTCTTCTTCCACTGCCACTAAAACTGATATGATTTCTTCTGGATATAGGCAATAGCTTTACTATTTATGGACTGTTGCACTTTAAAGTTTGTGGTGACCTTCTAGATGTGGATTCTTCTCTTTTTTTCAGGAAGCCTCTAGTTTTAAATCACACCACTTGAGTTTTATCGCTCTGTGTGGCCACATCTAGTTGATTTGAAGCAGTTGGACTCCTCAGTCAGTGATCTGTGTGTGCTGACCCCACCCTGCTGATAACATGCGCTCTGAATGCCAAACCCCATGTTTGCTGTATGTCTATAAATCTTTCTCAGGAGGGGTCTTCTCATTCACCACACAGGCATGTTTGTGTGAACTTTGAGAACCATGCTGTAGTGAGAAGGCTGTGCACTGAACTGACCTAAGGTGGAAAATAATTCCCAGTTGAACTTGTTTTGATGAATCCTTTAACCTTACAAAAGCGAGCACTTGCATCATCCTGTCTGTTGGATGGATGAGGACAAACTTTGTCCCTGTCTTATAAATGGTGAATTGGTGCAGATGTCTTAAAGGGGGTAGTTCTCATAAAAATGAAAATTGTATCATTATTTATAACCCTTACGTTGATGAGTTTTTTTCTTCTGTTGAACATTGAAGATATTATGAATAATGTTGGTAACCAAACAGTTGCTGGTGGGCTTTGGCTTTTGTAGTATGGAAAAGATAATATAAAAGACAATGGGTACCAGCTACTATTTGCTTACAGTCATTCTTCAAAATATCTTTACTATTATAATAAGTACATGTTGTTGTGTTAGTTAACAAGGACACCGTAAAATAAAGTGTTACAGAATTTCCTAAAGGTTTGGAACAACATGATGGTGAGTAAATAATGACACAATTTTCTTTTCTTTTTTCTGTCAGTGACATCATGTTCATTTTTGATGCCCAACAAGTCAATTCACATTTATGTAATAGTGCTATATACAATACAGATTATTTCAAAGCAGCTTTATAGTAGTAAACAGGACAATAACATTATTAATATTGCAAAATTAATCTCTTTTGAAACACTTCAATTTCAGCTGTAAAGCAGTTCTGCAGAAGACAGTAGTGACGTTATTTAGATCAACTGTGATTCAGAGTCAGTTCAGTTCAATAATCGAGTTACTGTCAGTATGGCTAAGGTTATAATGATATAATTCCACATTTTAATAAAAAAAAAAAATACTTTCCCCAAACAAGTCATATGGTGCATTCATGGAAAAAGTAAATAGATAAATGAACATGAAAATTACTTCTTAAAGAGGACCCTAGCAAACCTTTGTGACTGTCAGATTCAGTTGAGTCTTATAAAATGAAAAAAATATAGTTGTTTGTCAGGCCGACGGCAAAGCCTTTTGGGCAAACATATGATGGCACAATTATGCTAGCACCTGAAATTAAGTCCTCTCTCATGATCCAATTCCCCTCACTTTTCTCCAAATGTTTCCTATATTTTTATTATTAGTAGTAGTGGTCGACTGATATATCGCCAAGGCCGATATATCGGCTGATATTTGTCAAATATCGGCATCGGCCGATAAGATTTTCTGCTTGGCCGATGTGCTCGAGGTGGGACTTTTATTTTGACAGTGCTGAGAGCGGCAATGCCCGAGCGGCTCACAGTGCTCACACTTTCTCTTTTGTTGATGGTCATTTTTAACAGTTCTATCTAATACGAATAGAAGTCTGTTTAATAATCAGATAGAACATTTAAACAAATGAATTAATGTATACATAAAGTATTATAACAATTGCTTTTATATTAGGCCTATTAGTAATAAAGCAAATATTATAGTACTTTCTCATTTGCTGTCAGCATTAAGCAAATACGCATTTATATAATTTAAACAAATCTTTGAATGACTAATGAACATTTAATTTCACAAACCTTGCAAACTTAGTTGAATCCAGCTGTGAGATATTGTGAAATGTGTATCCTGCATGATCACGTGTTCTCTGTGTGATGGTCGGCCCGTGTGAATTGAATCCTTTAAACTTTAAACTCGTGATTTCAAATTATGCTGCACTTTATACATTTGCCCACTGTCATATTCATGTCATTATCTCTGTGTGCTCTATGTAAAATGAGGGTTACCCTGGCTTTATTTGACATTTAATTTAATTACCAATGCACACAAATGTCCCAGAATACTGAGTGCCCTGTTGGTTAGTGTTTACTTCCTTTTTATATTGGCTATGGGTCCCCCCCTGCTTTCCAAGATATCGGCATCGGCTGTCAAAAAAACACATATCGGTCAACCACTAATTGATAGTAGTATTATTAGTATTATTTTACATGTTTATGTTTATAGTTATTACAATAATGTTTGTTATTTTTGAATGGTTATTTTTGGAGTCATTTAATTTAAAATTACACTTTCCTTAAAAAAGAAGAAAAAAATCCTGGTTTACTGGGTATATTTTTAGAAAATTTAAACTAAATTTTTTTTTCTTTTCTTCATTGTGTACACTCTGTTTGTCTCAGACCCTTGTGCTTGTCTGAAGGCGTTGCATTGTTCTTGTGAGATCTCTGGGCCTCCTCAAGCTGATTAGCTGGTGATTTATTCTGTTGCATAACAACTTGAACCGGATCATACACTCTACCTTGCATGTGAAAGTGAATTTCCATCATTCTGCAGCACAGAAAGGATATTACACTGACAATGCAGACCAGTTATTCTGAGAACTTGCCATTGCATTGCATCTTGAGAATGATGCTTCATTCCAGGATGCATTCCATGTCTCTGAATGCCTCGGATAATTGTAAACATTTCTGCTATCTCTTTCTCTCTCTTGCTCCTCAGAGTGATACTCGGGGTCAGATGGTTTCAGAACGTCTTGGTCTTGGCCAAAATCTGGACCTCTCAGACACCATGGTCCAACAAAAGCTGGATGAGATCAAGGACCAGATAAAACGAGAGATCCGCAAAGAGCTGAAGATCAAAGAAGGAGCTGAGAATCTGAGGAAGGTGACCACAGATAAGAAGAGTCTGGCTTATGTGGACAACATGCTTAAAAAGTCCAACAAGAAGGTGGAGGAACTGCACCAGGAGCTTCAGGAACTGAACGCACACATAGTGGTGAAGGACCCAGAGGAGCTTGTAGGTATGGCTGATTTCACTCCTCCTGTCTCTTTAGCTTTTGTATTTATTGTAGACTTTGTTTTTAATCACTGACAAAATTGTACTGAAAAAAACCCAAAAAACATAGTACTATCATTTTTTTTTTTTAATGGATTACAAATGATATCTTGATGTTTTTCGGTCAAATGTTTATTTGCACAGAAATTGCTTAATAATGAATGTTTGTTGATTTTAGTCATTTAATGACAAACCATATTTTTTAAGATTAAAAATGCTATAAAAATCTAGTTAAAATAAATTTTCAAAAGGAACCATATTTAATCATAATTTTATAGAGGCACCAATATACTAATCCATAGTAATAAACGGCAGTATTTACTAAGGTTTATAAAAAATTTTTTTTATCAATTTTACATCCGGTAAACAGATGAATTGAACCGATACATGGAAAAGAATCACTTATCAACTCTTTTGTGATTGTTTGCCGCTATGGCCAAATGAAAATAAAACATAAAAAAATCATTGAGAATATCTATCTCAAGCCTTACAAAGTGCCGTGGAAATCGACTGGTTTGATGGCAATTCCATGTTTTGGACTAAGGTAATACCATAGCTTTCTTTGAACTGTGTTGAGGGACATTGTAAATAACATGGTACATAAATATTGTTATCATCAGTATAATGGTATACTTTCCAAGTACCATGTTATTACCATCGTATGCTGTTACTGCACCTTGGTACAACCACAGCACTTTTTTCTGTTCTACTTTGGTTGTACAACCAAGGACTTTGTGTCCAAAATAACAGTTATCCATGGATATTACTGTACCCTGTAATATATAATGTTGAAAAAATCACCACAACAAAGAACAATGACAATGATTTGCCAGGGGTTTAAGGGATAATCCGAAATAGAAGGTTTTGCATTTGAGCTTTTGGTTATACAAGAGGCTTGCTGTTAAATTTTGATATTGTTGGTCATTTGAACCATGAGGTTGCTACAGAAGGAAGAACACTGAATATTTAAGTAGGCTGTCTTTATTTCCCTGTGAACTTTATTATCAATAATATTACAGTAGTATAATGTGACTTAGAAACTGTCAAGTTAATCATAAATTAATGCAAAGAAGCACCAGGCACCATTTATTTTTTATTTATTTTTTTCCAGTAGGCCTAATTTATACAAATATTTTAAAAGCTTAGCTGCATGGTTAAAATACGCTATGTGTATAAAAAAGTAAATAAAATAAAAAATAAAACATAAGTTGCCATAAGTCGCATTTTATTATTTCATTCAGAAATGGGCCTAATGCAGATGCAAAATGTTTACAAACATTATAATAAACACTGTAAACATACCTAGGCTATTTTAGTTCAATTCACTCCACAACAAATCCTTTAAATTTTACCAAATTTAGAAAAGAACGAGAATGAAAAATATAAGAAGCTATAGCTATGTAAACGACAAGCCAAAACGTATTAATTTAGGCTAAAACAAAACCGAAACCAACGTTGGGTCTCTCATTTGACAAAATCAAATGTTTCCATATACACGATGCATTTGAATGGCAAAATATTTATTATGTAGCCTACTTCACTGGCGTTCTTATATCCATGTAAAACAAAATGTTTTGCCTAACATCATGGCTATTAGTGTTGTCAAAAATATCGATATTTCGATAAATATCGATACTGAAATATCTGAACGGTACCAATACTAATTTCCCGAAGTATCGATACTAGCCGCGCTTTCACTTTCACTTCTCTCCAAAGGCGCGTTGACAACCACCACACGCGCACTCGCACTCGTCTCATTCGCTCTGGTTAGCAAAAGTGTAGTGAATGGAAAGATGGCGCGTGCAGCCCCCGCGCGACCGGCTTTGGTTGATAAGGAACACAGCAGGAGTGCTATCTGGAAATATTTTGCATATGAGGCAAATGAACATGGAAAGCCGAAGGACACAAGCAAGCCAATATGCAAGAGATGCTACAGAACAGTGCTAACAAAAGGCGCTAACACCACTAATATAGCAAAGCACCTGAGAGACCGACACCCGGATCTGTATAAAGAATTTCTCGAGGTTGGTATTATTATTATACATTACTGACACTCTATCCTCCAATTTGATACTTTTAAGAGCTTTGACACAATCTGTATTGTTAAAGGGACTATAAGTAGGAATTGCTCCCATCTAGTGGTGAAATTGTATTTTGCATTCAAACTAATTTTGCTCTCCAGCGCCTCGCTTTTTTAAATGCGCGTTGCATCTACGGTAGGCGATATGTACCAAAAAGCTTTGACAGGATGTCTTCTAATAGCACTTCGTTTTGGCGACGATGTTTTCTTCTCCTGTGGCGCGGCATATGTATGGTCCATAATAAGAATGCAATCCAGACTTTTAAACTTGCCGGTGCAGTTTCAAGCGCCTCTCGTTGCTCTACACCTGCGTTTCTGGCTCTGACCGAAAACGCGTTGTGGAAACGCGTTGGTTTAGTACTTTTTGTCCCTCTCTGCTATTATAGTTTTGCAAGATGGCGGAACTACATGGAAGCCTCCGTCGACCTACCCGTCCCATGTATATAAAGATAATAAATTCTTCATTTACAAGGATTAGTTTAAACATTGGCATAGGTATTTGTACACCATTGAGGACATATTTATGAATAAAAAAATTGATTTTAGATAATAAATTACCTAAAAAGTTACTTATTGTCCCTTTAAAAACACTATATAAATAAAGGTGACTTGACGACTTCATGTCGATCCAGTGAGCACTGTTTTCGCATGTGATGCACGCACGTTTGCGTTTAAATCTGTTCATCAAATAACGTTAATGTATTAACCAGCTTTTTTGACCGATGAGCAATGCTCAAAACTAAATCAGATCTGAAGAGTCTGTTAGCAAACATACAGGGGGAAAAAAAGTTCATCATCCAGAGAAGATGAGGGTGCAGAAACAGAACTCAAAAATGAGTTTTCAGTATATGAAAAGATGCCTGAAATCAGTGCAGGAGAGGACCCACTCACATGGTGGAGGACACATGAGACAACTTTACCTCACCTTGCCCAGTTTGCTAAGAAGTATCTGTGTATCTCTGCTTCAAGTTCAGCTTCAGAGCGTGTATTTAGGACATCAGGGCTCATTTGCAGTGCAAGAAGGGCACGACTTACAGAGGAGCACATTGACATGCTGGTGTTCCTAGCTCAAAATCTGAAAGTTGCAAAACAACTGTAGGATATAGTAATGGGTGTCAATCTCACTCACCTCTGTAGAGAAAATCTGCATAAAACTGCAGCAACAGATTCCATTTAATTATTTTGTTTACTAATTTGATACTTGATGCATAAGATTGCACTGATTTTGTTTTTGCTTGAAGTTTAAGTATCTTTTGTTGACATTGTGATTTGATTTTACTTGGAAATACAAAAGATTGCACTTTTTACTTGCACTTTATTGGTTTTTGAATGTAATGCAATCTGAGAGGCTTTTGAACAAGTGCACTACCTCAGGACATTTTTGTTAATGTAAAATATATGTTCTAGACTTGTTATATTTAGCTTTAAATAAAAAAATAACCCCTTAATATTGTGGCAGTTTTTTTCTCTTTGGTATCGAAAATGGTATCGAATATCGATATTTTTCAAGGTATCGTATCGAAGTTAGAAATTCTAGTATCGTGACAACACTAATTTTTTTTCCCCATATGTTTGACTGACTGTATTTTATTATGATAATGAACAGGCTGCTTTATTGTCAAGGTAGCGAGGCTTAACTCTGCGCGTGCATGCAGTGGCAGCAAAGTCATACTCCTTTTAGTCATAAAGATACCGTATTTTCCGGACTATAAGTCGCACTTTTTTTCATAGTTTGGCTGGTCCTGCGACTTATAGTCAGGTGTGACTTATTTATCAAAATTAATTTGACTTGAACCAAGAGAAATTAACTAACAGAAAACATTGCCATCTACAGCCACGAGAGGGCGCTCTATGCTGCCAGAGATGCTGCACAGTGCTCCTGTAGTCTACACTAAGCAGCATATAGCGCCCTCTCGCGGCTGTAGATGGTAATGTTTTCTCTTGGTTCTTGGGTCTAAATAAATGCGACTTATAGTCCGGTGCAACTTATAGTCCAAAAATACGGTAATCGGAATTGTAAAAAATTTGCTTTTATTTGTGTACAAATCTCTGTGCTTTTGTAAAATAGGCCTTAAGAAAAATCTGATGGTGCTTTCTGTTGTCTTGGTTTCCTTTCGCACAACACAGAAATGAAATGACACTCCGCATACTTTTTCTTAATGTTCTTAATTTAGTATTTAAGTACAAATATATTTCTTGTATAGCCCTAATTATTTGTTTTGTATAGGCTATATATTCTCCACTTGCAGAATTGCTGCAGGTGTGTGGTGTGATATGACAATGTGAAACCTCATGTTCTGTTGTTTGTTGCTTTTTGCGCATGTAAAATATAATTTTCTGAATTTTTTGTTTTTGTTTTTGTATTTTTAACTGGTCACCAACACTTACACTTTCTAATTTAAGGCAATCCTATTTTAAAATAATTTTTTTGGTTAACGGTTAATTATCAGTTAACGAGTGTCGGCTGTCGGTTAGGAGAAATAAACTAAATGAACATCCCTAAAAGAAGCAGTATGACAAGAATGAATGAAGTCTTTGCATCCTTGTGTGTGTAAATGTTGCATTATGCATTGCATTGTTGCAATCATGGCGTTGTGGGTTTTGATTTATATTATAGTGTGACTCTTTGTGGACTTGGAGAACATGATGAATGCAAAGTCATGATTACAAGGCTGTAATTTCTTTGCTCTTGCTAGTGCTTCAGGGGACCTGTTTGAAAAATTTTATTTTAGTTTCTCTGAATCCACGTACATTTGTTGGCTTCTCGTTGGGCCCAGACATTTTCACACCCAGAACGATAACTAAAATAACTATATTAGCATCCACACCAACATATGATGACATTGTTTATTCATAATTGCAGCACACACTTTAAAGTATGAAGGGTTTTGATTGGCTGTCAATGTTTTTATCATTCATCACCTAAACAAAATGCAGTGTGAAAGTGATTCCAATGTCATTGTTAATACACAACTGTAGGATAGGATACACTTGGTGTAAATAGATCAAGCCTAAACATTTCTTTAAATTTAATGTATGTTTACTGTATGGTGCATTCAGACGCATGTTTTATTGGTCACGCAGAAGCGACCTGCTCATCTTCAAGAGAGGGAGGGTAAAAGAAGGATTAGAGAAGAATTGGGACACAAATTTTCCTGGCACTTAGTATTGGGGAAGCCCATGGCTAATGTGAGACTTACTGGTTATTTTCACAGATTCTTCATTGAATCATACATAGTACTGTGTGTTAATAAATGCCACAGAGTTGTTTTATGTGTGTATTTATTTATTACTGTGATCCGTTTTTAGATAGGAACTAGTCCAATTGCAGTAGGGATGGGACGATAACCGGTTTTATCGATAACCGTGATAAAATGTGCTGAAGGTTAGTAATATCGTTTAAAAATGAATTATCATTAAAACCGTGTTTGATTATCGCGGTTTTAATAACTCGCTATTAAATCATGTCCAGCCAGCAACAGTCTGACGCAAGCGCAGCGCACAATGTTTTTTTGTTTTTTTTCGAGAAGGAATGGCGAAAGTCAGTGACTTTTCTATGCTTTTCTATGCTTCTACACTTTTCATTGTAAGGAAGGAAATGCCACAGAATTTAATCTTTCTTTAAATTAAGTGCATAGAGTTGCTTGTTTTATTAGTTGTTTGTTGATTATTAAATATAAAACTTGCTGAAATGTTTTCAGTGTGAGCATCAACTATTTTTGAACACTTTTATCTCGTTTCAACAAAACCGTGATAATATTGATAATCGTGATAATTTTAGTCACTATAATCGTGATATTAAATTTTCATACCATCCCATCCCTAAATTGCAGTAGGTTGAATGTTGACTGAATGTCTCTTGGACAGTTGGTTTTCTCTTTCCTTGATTCAGTTGTTCACTCACCAAACTTCAGGAAGTTTTAAGTGTTTACAAATAGGATTCTCTCTTCTAGATAAGGTTATAGGAATACTCTAAATCTCAGTATAATTAGCTGAGGAATTCCGATTTACATTTTTTTTAGTGTTTTGAATTTGTAGTACTGAACTTAAAAGATGCATTACTTCAGTTCAAAGTGAAAACTTACTTAATGCCTGTTTACTTTGTTTATGCATTCTTCGGAATTGAACCCATGACCTTCATATTGTTAGTGCTGTTCTGTACCAGAAATTATTTTTGTCAATGTACAGTAGTTCAGTATTCATTAAATTATTGGCCAAATGTCTATCATGGCAAGATACTATTATAAATTTAGTATTAATATCAGATACAGACTGAATGTTGTTGCAAGCATGTAAATAGCAAAAATGAATGCACAATCTTTTGAAATCCAAAATGTAGTCTTCTAATCTGTGTCAAAATAAGAAACATTTAAAATTCTTAAAGGGGTGGTTAACTGCGGTTTTGCGTTTATGGGGTGCAGTGTAACATGTGTTAATGCTTTGTTTAAAAAATATATATATATTTTTTTCCACATAGTTTTCCTTTTTTCTACACCGGTCTATCCCTTCTCTTATGGACTTCCGGATGGTTTCCTTTATGAAGCCCCTCCCTCGGAAATAGGTGATGGGCTCAGATTGGTTAGCTGGCTGTCTAAACGTCACGCCCCTCCGCTTGTGACATCACAAACCCCGGGAAGTAACTCGCTGTAGTCCCTACGAGACGTTTTTGTAGGCGATAAACTGACATAATTTTAAACGTCCATTTGCATTGTACTTTCAGAATAGTATCTTTGCAGATATTGTTTATGCTCAACAGCAACACTAACTAACGTTAAAAAAAGTTAAATCACAAATAACCACCCCTTAAAATCAGTATACAAAAACAGTAAAGAAAGGCTCTATAAACCTGTCTGTGTCACAGTGTTTTTTTTTTTTTTTTGCAATGCAATTGGCTCGTTTTGTGTGCTAATAATTTAACAGGATATGAATGAGAATTTTTATGAAATTATTGTGCAGAATGCATGAAACTAAATATGTGAAATATGTATAAATGGTACCCGTGGACATCTCCAGTATTTCCATAAGATAGTAGCAAAAAGAACAAACATTTATGCAAGAATATTCTGAATTCTCATATCCTCTCTATGTATGTGTTACTAAGAAATCTGAAATAATCACTTTGCACTCAATTACAAAAAAGGAATTCATGGGAATTCCCAACATACAGTATGAATCATACAGGGAGGCGTCTTCTCCTTGGAGGAATTAATCGCATTCCTGTTTGGTCTATTTCTAACAAGGTCAAGTGAAATATTTTAAAACCTACTAAGTATTTAAAAGATACTTAGGTTTTAAGCCTGGTTTTAATTACAGGCCTTTTTAATAGTCAAACTACAGCAGTATTATCTAGCTTGTCTTTATGCAATGATGACTGGCAGTAATTTGAAAAGTTTTATTTACATAATTACAGGGAAATACAATTTTGCATATGTTGTGTGTGAGGAGTTGACACAACCAGTTATTGGACCTTTTTTATGTTTAAGTTTTATGTTTTTAATGAATTTGAAATGGTCCTGTGTGGTGGGACAAATTCACCATTAAACAGTAGTGCACAATGACCATATTGTCCATTGATATAAGTTAATATTATTAAAAGCAGTACAAAAAGTCCATATTCCATTGATATAAACTGAATGTCTAATAATTAGCAGTATGATATTTAAAACAGTAGATTTAGTATTGCATGTCACAATTCAGCTACCAGTTTTACGGTGTTACTGACTATTATTGTTTTATAAATATGAATGTTTTGCCTTAGTCCTCTATATGCCATGAGGGAGCTGTCAGAAACAGGGCTTCCACCTTACCTTTGCAGGTGTATAATTTGTGGTTAGTGTTCTTGTCAGGACATGAGTAGATGATCTCATCATTCTGAACCTCAGCTAATCATAAAACAACCCTGAAGTGCATGGTGTGTGTGTGTGTAAGTTTCAGAGGGAAAATTACAAAATTAGCAATAACAAAATAAATATTTGTGTTAACTTGATCAAGTTCTAAATTGCACTATAGTATTTTAGCAGTTTAGGTATTACTTGTTTAGATAAAGATGAAGCAACTTTAATACTGGCAATACAGTTTTGCCCCCTTCTTTTATTTTTTTTTTTTTTCCTAAGGTGTTTTTGCTCATGTTTGTGTTTGTCAATCTTGTGCAAGTCTTTCCATGATGGCCTAGTTGTTCTCACAGAGAGTCTTTGAGAAACTGGCTCACTGTCACCTGAGAGAATTTGCATTTTTCCTGCCTGCACAAGTCCTTCACTGGGTGTCATTATATCAATGTCATTTCTTTTTATTACACAACTCATCAAATGCTAAAAAAAGAAACGCCATGTTATTTTGTTCCATGCTTTAACAAGTTGTGATTTCTCAATGTTCTTAATGTTTCCAATATGTGTTGAATATACCTTAAAACTATTTTAATATTTTTACCTTTTGTTGTCACAACTCTTGATGTATCCAAAAAAAAAAAAAATCACTTCACATTACTCTGGTAGGGAACAATATATTTAAAAAAAAGTCTTAAAGGGTTAGTTCACCCAAAAAATAAAATTCATCCATGTTCTACTCACCATTGAAGCATCCTCGGTGTACGTGCCTTTCTTCTTTCAGAATAATCAGAGTTATATTAAAAATTGTTTTTGCTCTTCCAAGCCTTTCAATGGGGGTAAGCAGGTGTTTGTTGTCAATAGTTCAGAAGTCATGAAATAAAGTGCGCTCAAATGTAATAAAACGTTCATCACACGGCTCCGGGGTGGGGGGGGGGGGGGAGAATACAAGGCCCCCTGTATCGAATCCACACGTTTTTGTAAGATATCCAGATTTCAAATGTAATAAACGCTTTTTTTTCTCACATCTGTTTACTGTGGGATGCAGAAGACATGCAGGTGGAAGATGGAAGACGTATGCACCACGCGCAACCCTCTACGGACACCTTGGCAATTAAATCGCAATTAAAGTGCTGAGTATCTATTGAGATGAACTGAGAGATATCACAGATCGCTTGACGGAGAGTGAAATTCTGAAGCCCTCAGGCAGAGTTAATGTGTGCGAGTGAAAATATATTGGGGCTAGACTTATACGTAGCCCCCAATTAACACACTGGCGAGTAAAATCTGAGAATTTTATTAGCCACTTGCTAATATTAGACATAATTTAGTCGCCAGTAGTGTTGTCACGGTACCAAAATTTCAGTATTAGGTACCGATACCAGTGAAAATCCACGGTTCTCGGTACCAATTTCGGTACCAAAGCAAAACACAAAAATATGCTAATGAAAAAAAAAAACTTTTTAGCACTAAAAATAAAACCAATGCCATTCTTTATACTTATTTACAATTGTGTTTATAGTTTTTCTACAAGTTATATAATTATGAAAAACAGTAAACAAGTTTCACCCAAATTTAATTTGTCTTTTAATTTATGAAATTTAAACACATTTTATTTTTGGTAAATAAAGGGGATTTGCTATTAAAATTAAAACATGGAAGAAATATTATGATTTATTTCTTTAAAAAATAAAGTTTTATAAATTTTTTCAACAGTAGTAGCAGTATCACATACATTTGACTAAATAATAGTAATATTTCTAGCACAATGCCTTTATGTAAAAAATAACTTTTAGGCCTAATGAATGCATATTTGTCATTTTAACTGAACTTAAGACTAGTGGTGATGCTTAAGATATTTTGGGTCATTGAGGGTTTCTGTAAAAAAAATAGTAATAGATCATATTAATTATTAAAAGATAATACTACTACTAATTCTACTATCATACTAATGTATATACAATGCACTATGAATTGATGAGCTGCTGGGTTCATGAATATTAATCACGTTGTCTGCGTTCGGTCAAACTGATTTGCTGAAATCAAAACCGGTACGGTACTAGATCAGCGCCAGCCAATGAAATTGTCATTTGCACATTAACTCCATTATTTTGACCGGAGAAGACAACAAAGAATAGTTTACATATAGCGTGTCGATTCAGCATAATAAGACTCGCTCTCTCTCTCTTTGCATGTGTGAGAAACAGCGCTATCAGTAAAGCGACGGTGAGTCGTGCACCTTAACAAAGAGTTTACAGAGCATCAAATACAGGTGCGCTGTGCGTCCACTGAGATGAACTGAAAAGTTCAGATCGCTTGATGGAGAGAGAACTCTGAAGCTCAGATGCTGAAATTAATGCAAGCATCATGTGCTTCAGTCTATGTAGTAAACAAACCTGCACGTCTCTGCCATTCTTTAATTCACACAGAGATGCGCAGAACACAGATTCATATTTTGAAACAACTTTTGCGGCTTAACATTTACAGATACTGGTCCATATGGAGATTTGATTTGATTCATTTATGCTAACTTTGACAAATTCCATGACTGTCCATATTAAAATGTAAGTTTCATTTTCATGACTGGATTTTGAGATTCCGTCCTCGTTTTCTGCTTCGCGGAAATCATAGCGCTGAACCGGGTTTGAACGGGACCTCGGTACTACCGGTACTTAAAGAGCCACACAGATGGGAAATCAAAAATTACCTGTATTACAGTGTATGATGTAGCTGTCCATCAATGTAAACAATGTGCAAAGTAATTAAACCAAAAAGTACACGATTTATAAAGTTATTGGCTTCTAAAGTAAGGAGTCGACTCTGAATCACTGAAGCGAGTCGTTATAGATTTCAAATCTTTTGCCCATCTCTTTGTATGTAACGAGAACACTTTGCATAATAATCTCCGCCTACCGTCTTGGGAGAAACAAAACTCTGACCTGCCCCACCCCCCACACAGACGCTCTGGTTAGTAGTTGGTGTGATGGCATCATGTCGAGGAGACAGTGTGTTTTTAATTGTAAAGGCAAGTTTGTTTTATTTTCACTGCCAAAGAATGAAGATCAGAAGAACCAATGGCTAAAATTCATTTTTACCACAATATCAGAGCAGTACAACAAATCCCTTGTGTTGTTTTCACAACATTTCACTGATGACTGCTTTTCTAATCTCGGTGAGTTCAAGGCGGGATTTTCAAAGCGTTGAGTGACTTTTGGCTTATTTCGAAATCCTAAAAAAGTTTTCTTTACAAATCCTCGTTTTGTGCTTCTAATTTGTGACCAGCGTTTTGTTTTGTTCTCTCTCCACGCTCGTCACTAACCATGCAATGCTGATGTACTATGACATTGGTCTGCACATCTTCCGATTCCCGACAGTCTACAGAAGTTAGAAAACATTTTTTTTATTACGATTGAAATCTGGATATTTATCTTACAAAAACACATAGACACGCTACAGGGGGCCTTAATTCACCCCCCGGAGCCGTATGAGGGATGTTTTATTACAGATGCACGCAATTTCATGTCTTCTGAACTGTTGACAACAAACACCTGCTTACCCCGATTGAAAAGCTTGGAAGAGCAGGGACAGTTTTTAATATAACTCTGATTGGATTATTGTGAAAGAAGAAAGTCACATACACCTAGGAGGCTGTCTCATTCATATGCAACCTAGAAAACACTTTTTTCGATCTTGCAAGCTATAATATTATTGGCTGAGTTTAAACAGTTTTAATCTGAGGTGCTTATCTTAATAGCAGTTAAATAAAATATTCATTAGCAGAACTGTGTATTTAATCATTCATCTCTTCTTGTATATGTAGGAGGTTCAAGTGGCCAGAATTACTTATTACGTGGACCGGACTGGACATTTTTCCATTTAGTTAAAGGCCTGGCTTTTAGAGAAAACTAAGATGTTGGTTTAGTTTTTTATTAACTCTTTGATGTTGATTTGTGTTTGTCCAATATCAGAGTGCCCGCCAACCCCAGATACCCCCATGAGTGAAGCACGGATGTCCACCAACAATAGCAGACTGGGCGCTCTGAAGAAACAGGCTGACATCGAGCTCAAAGTGAAACAGGGAGCAGAAAATATGATTCAGATGTATTCCAACGGCTCTTCCAAGGTAGTAGTCAAACAGTTATTTACATGGACATGGATTCTCTTTCTCTTTTTATTTGTTACAAAGTAATATTGGAAAAATAATAAAGGCCATTTCCAAAAACATTCCCACTTTTTGCCATTAAGTAGTCCTGCCCCAAACTCATACTAATGGTTGAACCACTGTTTGGCTGTTTAGAATGTTTTGATGGAGCCACTGTTTACATTTTTCAGTTAAACCAAGTGAAATAATTGTACCTCTACATACAGTGGGTATGGAAAGTATTCAGACCCCCTTAAAATGTTCACTCTTTGTTATATTGCAGCCATTTGCTAAAATCATTTGTTTTTTTTTTCCTCATTAATGTACACACAGCATTGACAGATAAGTACACACAGCATATTGACAGAAAAAAACATAATTGTTGACATTTTTGCACATTCATTAAACAAGAAAAACTGAAATATCACATGGTCCTAAGTATTCAGACCCTTTGCTCAGTATTTAGTAGAACCACCCTTTTGATCTAATACAGCCATGAGTCTTTTTGGGAAAGATGCAACAAGTTTTTCACACCTGGATTTGGGGATCCTCTGCCATTCCTCCTTGCAGATCCTCTCCAGTTCTGTCAGGTTGGATGGTAAACGTTGGTGGACAGCCATTTTCAGGTCTCTCCAGAGATGCTCAATTGGGTTTAAGTCAGGGCTCTGGCTGAGCCATTCAAGAACAGTCACAGAGTTGCTGTGAAGCCACTCCTTCGTAATTTTAGCTGTGTGCTTAGGGTCATTGACTTGTTGGAAGGTGAACCTTGGCCTAGTCTGAGGTCCTGAGCACTCTGGAGAAGGTTTTCATCCAGGATATCCCTGTACTTGGCTGTATTCATCTTTGCTGTGTCTGCCCCTAAACTATGGAATGATCTGCCTATGCATGTTAAGCAGGCCTCTTCTTTATCTGTTTTTAAAACCCTTCTTAAAACCCATCTTTTCTCTTTGGCTTTTGAGACCTAGTAAGAAGTCGACTTTATTTACTTGATTGAATTTGTTACTTTGAATGCTTTTATTGTGTGGTTATAAATGGTACATATGTTTATTTTATCTATTTTATTTTTTATTTATTTATTTATTTATTTATTTTTCTGTACAGCACTTTGGTCAACTTTGGTTGTTGTAAAGTGCTTAACAAATAAAGTTGGTATGGTATGGTATCTTTCCCTCGATTGCAACCAGTCGTCCTGTCCCTGCAGCTGAAAAACACCACCACAGCATGATGCTGCCACCACCATGCTTCACTGTTGGGGACTTTATTGGACAGGTGATGAGCAATGCCTTGTGTTCTCCACACATACTGCTTAGAATTAAGGCCAAAAAGTCCTATCTTGGTCTCATCAGACAAAGAGTCCTTCAGGTGTTTTTTAGCAAACTCCATGCAGGCTTTCATGTGTCTTGAACTGAGGAGAGGCTTCCGTCGGGCCACTCTGCCATAAAGCCCCGACTGGTGGAGGGCTGGAGTGATGGTTGACTTTCTACAACTTTCTCCCATCTCCCGACTGCATCTCTGGAGCTTAGCCACAGTGATCTTTGGGTTCTTCTACCTCTCTCACCAAGGCTCTTCTCCCCCGATAGCTCAGTTTGGCTGGACAGCCAGCTCTAGGAAGGGTTCTGGTCATCCCAAATGTCTTCCATTTAAGGATTATGGAGGCCAATGTGCTCTTAGGAACCTTAAGTGCAGCAGAAATTTATTTGCAACTTTGGCCAGATCTGTGCCATGCCACAATTCTGTCTCTGAGCTCTTCAGGCAATTCCTTTGACCTCATGATTCTCATTTGCTGTGACATGCACTGTGAGCTGTAAGGTCTTATATAGACAGATTTGTGGCTTTCCTAATAAAGTCCAATCAGTATAATCAAACACAGCTGGACTCAATTGAAGGTGTAGAACCACCTCAAGAATGATCAGAAGAAATGGACAGTACCTGAGTTAAATATGAGTGTCGCAGCAAAGGGTCTGACTACTTAGGAGCATGTGAGATTTCTGTTTTTCTTTTTTAATAAATCTGCAAAAATGTGTTTTTCTGTCAATATGGGGTAGTGTTGTCAAAAGACCCGGTACTTCGGTACCAAGTCAATACTAAAAAAATGAAAATTTGACGGTACCAGGTTTCTTTAAGTACCGGTGGTACCGAGGACCCGGTCAACCCGGTTCTTGACGCATACAGCGCTATGATTTCCGCGAAGCAGAAAACGCGGACGGAATCATAAAATCCAGTCATGAAAATAAAACTTACATTTTAATATGGACAGTCACGGAATTTGTCAAAGTTAGCATAAATTAATCAAATCAAATCTCCGTATGGACCAGTATCTGTAAATGTTAAGCCGCAAAAGTTGGTTGAAATATAAACCCTGCATGTTCTGCGCATGTCTGTGTGAATGCATAAATGGCAGAGATGTACGGGTTTGTTTACTACATAGACTGAAGCGCGTGACGCTTGCAGTAATTTCAGTATCTGCCGTCTCAAGGAGGACATAAATACATAAACATCACCTGAACTGTTCTGAGTCACTTCACAAGCATTTTAACGTTTCATTTGAGTAAAACCAGTGTCATATATATATAACAGAGTGAAAATGTAAGGGGGTTTGAATACTTTCCGTACCCACTGTATTAAGCTGGAAAAGGAAAAGGATTTCAAAAATAATCTTCATCTGTATATTACACTACATACTGTACTTTTCTTTTACTCCCAGAGAGGATAAGCCGTTTAATCTCTTAAAGATCTTGGGAGACAAGATTCATCCCAAGAAATGAAAACAGATGTTCGCAAAAAAAAATTGAGTGAAATCTCCTCTCCTTTTTCCAAAAGAGGTAAAGGAAGCCAGACTAGACTAATTTATACACACATGCCAATGTCATGGTTGGAACCCCCAAGGGTGCAGCTGACATTAAGGAGAACTGGAATAGAATAGAACAGTTCAGTTATGTTTCTCCACCCTCCCCCTCAGGAAATCAGGCTTTAGTGCTGTGCATGTAGTGTGTCTGAAAACATGCATGTAGTATCAGTAGAATCGCTCTCATGGTTTGACTTGGCTTTGGTCTAGAGTGTCCGACCCTCCTTTCCTCCCTTTTATCAAGAACGATGCTGTTAATTAAAGAGGCTCTGTGGCTAAAATTAGCGTCTAGGACTCACAAAGGAGTTCTGTGAAATCAGCAAAGTCTTCGGCTGGAACTATGTGAAGTGATAAACACAGGGAGGCAGAACTGAATGGAGTTTGACTTATTTCCAGATGTATGAACGGTTTTAGTACCCTTTAAAAAACCTTTATAAAAACATGCTCAGCACTACGACACATGACTTCATTTGACTCGCACTGATTAACTGATACTCCCACATTTCTGCTGGCCCATAACTTATCTGTTTAAGAACTTTAAAGCTGTGTTTTTGTGCCACTTGTGGCACCAAAGGGAATTGCTAACCCTTTGTCTTTAAATGCTGGGCCAAACAGGTATTCCCTTCCCAAACTTGCACCATTGGTTTGACTGTGTGGGAAAAAAAAAACAAAAAAAACACAAGTCAACTGGTATGTGATGTTGTTGTTTTTTTTAAGTGGCGAGTCCTGCATGCAGGTTCCCAGCTGCTTTAGACATCCGGAGGAAAGGCCTCTAAGGTAACGTCAGCCCAGTAATGGCTGCTTACAGGAAGTTTAGTCCATAGAGATTCCTGACTCAGTCACTGATTTGAATGTTTGGTGTGATGAGCAAACATCCCTTTTCACTTCAGACGAGTTTTGGATAGTTTCGTTTTAAATTTGTGGGTTTTACTTTTAATAACTTTTAAATAATAAGATATATTAAGAATATAAATTAAGACTAAAGTACAAGAAGTAAAGTATTAAAGTACATAAATATAAACTCTGTCATTAATTACTCAACCTCATGTATCCCAATCAGTGGGCGAATTGTTGAATAAAGTCATTCTTTCTTTTTTTTTTCCTTTCACTAAAAGATATAGTCTTTGATATGCCAACAAAATGGGAATGTGGTTTATAAGTAAATCTGTACTTTAATAAGAAATGGCAAATTGAATGGAAATGTTTTGAAAATAGATATGACCAGGTTGATAAGATGTCGAATTAGACATTCAAGACCAGTTTTCAACCAGTTTGTCACTTGTTTAAAAAATGTTTGTGTAAAACACATAATACAATGTCCAATAATAAATGATCATTTTACTCAGAAAATATAACATATTTTTAAAAAGGTCTCTCCTAGAAGAATTTTATAATTTTTTTATCACTGATTAAATGTTAATATTTTATATGATTTTTATTATTATTATTATTGTTGTTACTTGTATGTTTTTGAATAGTGATTGCTTTTTAAGCAAATGTAATATTATTGTAAATTGATGTAGTGAAATGATAATGATAAACCGTTAATGTTGGCATGAATATAGCCATTGTTGCTGATATGTCGTTAAAACAAATAAATAATGTATGAGTGCTACGCAGTAGTACATTTTGAAATATTGAAATCTATAAAGGGATCATTACTTAATCTACATTTAAATCTAAATGTCGTGAAACCTTGGTTCATGCATTGCAGTAACAAAGATTTAAGTCTGTACGAAATATTTTAATGTTTTTTTTTTTTAAACCTCTGATGCTAACCAAGGCTGCATTTGTTTCAAATAAAAATTTATAAATATTGTGAAATTTTAGTTTAAAATAAATAACATGTTAAAAGTAATGGCAAAGTGAGATTTTCACAAGACCCTTCAGAAATCATTCTAATAGGCTGATGTGAGGGACTAAAATCATTTCATATTATCAGCGTCATCCAGTTTCTACAAAAATATTAAGCCGATTTTTTTTTTTTTCTTCAGGATTCTTTGAATAGAAAGTTCAAAAGAACAGCATTTATTTGCAATAGAAATGGAACCGAAGTGTGTATCTATCTCCTTTTGTATTTCTATTTTTGAAGGTTTATGATCTATGGATCTGAAATAATACTTGTAATTAAAGTGCTTTTTGTGCACTTTTCAGTCCTCTGTTCTTTTGTAAACTCCTCTTCTGTTTTTTTGGGGGGGTTTTTTCTCTTGTGGCTTCATCTGTAGGACCGCAAACTGCTCGCAGCAGCTCAACAGATGCTTCAAGACAGTAAGACAAAGATAGAGTTCATTCGAATGCAGATTCTCAAAGCCAGCCAGACCAGCGAGATGAACTATGAGAACAATGACGGTATGTGGTGTAGCTGATTTCCTCTCTAATTATATCTGTGATTTGCAATTTAAATGGGCAGGAGTGTGGCAATAAAACATAAATCTGATGTTTGCAGTGACTTCAAGCAAGTCTATAATCAGTCCGCTGGACTTGAGGATAGAAGAGCTCCGACATCACTTCCGGATAGAGTCTGCTGTGGCAGAAGGTGCCAAGAATGTGATGAAACTGCTGGGAACAGGGAAGGTGACGGAGAAGAAAGCTCACTCAGAGGTATCTGTATCCATTTTATGAAGTTATTCATTTAACTATATACTTTTAATAGCCTACATTGCCTCAAGGGCCAAATGTTTACAGCTTTTCTCACTTTTACACCATAAATGTGGTATGACACAGAGTGGTTAAATGGTCTTAGAGCTATCATGCAATTGTTTCATTCCTGTGTGAGTTATACTCAGTTTTTCCTATCTGTTGGAGGATGAATTAACTTTTATTTAAAAAATGTCCTTTAAATGATTTTTTTTTTTGTAATATAACATACATGAAATGTCACACCTACTGCCTGACAGAAACCAGCTTTGTTTGACAATGCTAGACTATCACATACAGGGAAAAAGATTGAAGCTAGTGCCGCATGAAAGAAATACTACTCCGAATACTAGATGCTTTAAGAATGCTCTGTGCCTCTGAATCAATGTTTATTTTGAAGTTGTTCCTGTTTTTCACTTGATAGAGCAAGATAAAAAAAGGGGGGGCTTCACTTTAGGGCTGCATGACATTGGAGAAAACTAAAATTGCAAAGTGTTGTTTTTCTGCAATATTGCAAATGGGGGTAATAATAATAATATAGTAATAATAATAAATAAATAAAAATAGAAAAATAAATAAAAAGTAAAATAGTATGTATTATTAAAAAATGTAAAATTATTTCACAGTAATTATTTAAAATGATTAAAATTGGCATTTTATAATAATAATAATAAAAATCATAATCTACAACAGTTTCTAGTATAAGACCATTTGTCTCATGGAGATTTTTAATTCCTTATTCTCAGCTCTGTCACATTCAAAATGAGTATTTATGTCTGTTAGCATTTGAAAGCATTGTCTGACTTTCTTGCAGGCACAAGCACGCTTGAATGAGTCCAGTCAGAAGCTGGACCTGCTGAAGTTCTCTCTGGAGGAGAGACTCAGTGAGCTGCCCAGAAATCACCCGAAGAGCAATCTGATTATGGAGGAGTTAGCAATGGTGTCCTCCCCACCTCTCAGTCCCCGCCAAAGCATCATGTCCACCAGCAACAAGTACAGCACTGTGGCCAAACCAGCTGCTCTGACCGGTAACATAACAGAATTCATAGTCACATGGTATATGCTGTTTACATTTTAGTTTGGTTTTAGAAATAAGACAGCTTGTAATGGGGTTAAAACATATTCATACTAGGAGAAAAGTGCAGAAGTGAATCAAATCAAATCAAAACAATCCCAATTTTCATGAAACCTTTGTCATAAAACCAAATTCACTCCAGTCCAACAGGTGGCGCAATGCATATTTTAGATGGTCTGCCATTCATAAAATGCAGAGGTACATCTTCAAAACCAAAATTGAGATGTTTTTAATGAAACCTGTGATATTTCTGTCCCTCCATTGAAAGACATTCCACTTAAAATATGATGCTTCGGAAATTTCATAAAAGTGAATCTTTATGAATTGAGGATTAATTTAGTTTAGGCTTTTATTCAAATAAATCATTGATCATTGCACATCAAATATGGTGAATGGAAGCTCAAAAGTGCTTGCTTGTCGCAACAGTAGTGTTTGTTGTGACTTGTCAAGCAAATATGTTTGAAATGCCGTTTGACCATGTTTGATGTGCTCTATTCATGTATTGATCAGTGTTTGTATGTGAATTAAAGCCTAAATTAAATCTGTATATCTCATAAAGGCTTGGGTTAAAACCGCTACTTATAGTTTACTTTTATTATCTCTTTATGAACTTCTGAAGCATCACCAAATAGAAAATAAGAGAAAGCAAATGGATTCCACTATATGCAGGATTCTTATTCATTTAGCATGCAATACTAATTGGTAAAATAGCACCCCCCAATGGTACTGGAGTATGTAGGAGCAATTCCAAAAATCCATATGCTTATATTTTATTGGTAGATATGTTTTGGCACTGGTAGAGGAAAAAATAACCTATACATGGGAAAGAAAAACTCTTTCAGTAATTCTTCCAGTCTTCAGACGAATTTAGTCTTTGTTAACAGATCCATGGGAATTCATTGTTTCAATTTATAGTCTTGGTCACTACAGATATTCTCTCCTAGTGTGAACAGGCTTTTTAGTCCTTTATCACAACACATGGTTCTGCACATATAGCCCCGTTTGAGAAGGGTAACAGCTGTCTGGGTATAGGCATGTAGGAACTGCATTCGACTTTTCACACTGTCTCAACACACTTGGCACCCAGTGGTCCCTTCCCCCACCCTTGGTTTTATCACACACAACTTTGACCTTCCCTCTGAAGGAGAATGAGAGCTTACGTTACCATTATAGACTCGTAGTGCTTTCCATATAAGGCTCTATAACCACTGTGTGTGTCTTGAAATAGACATTTGCATTTGTAGCACACTTATTATCTTGTGTTAATCAGAATAGATGTGTTTGGTGATTTACATCTCAGATCACGCAGCGTTTTGGCTCTGAGTTGGCTTTCTGTTGTAAATCCACAGGCACATTAGACGTGAGGCTCATGGGCTGTCAGGACCTCCTGGAGAACGTCCCAGGTCGCTCTAAGACAGCATCTGTTTCCCTGCCCGGCTGGAGCCCCAGTGAGGCACGAACCTCATTTATGAGCCGAGGAAACAAGAACAAATCTGGCAGCAGCCGAACGCTCTCCAAGTCTGACGATCTGTCCAGTTGAGTGGCTTTATATTTGTTTTAAATGCTTGTAAAAAAAAATCCAAGTTAGTATCATTCATGGCCATTGTACTTCACTGTTTTATTCTGAAACGGAACAAATCGAGTAACCACTGTAAAGTAAGCTAAATTCAGACGCATTAAACTACATTTATCAGTCACATTTAAGTTAAACGTGGTGTTTTGCTATCTTCGTCTTCACTCATTGTCTGTGCTGGTAAATTGAAAATAACACTTGTTCTAACTGGGAGGCTGTTAATACAACTACCATTCAAAAGTTTGGGGTCTATATGTTTTTTTGTTGTTGTTGTTGCTTTTAAGAATTTTTTTTTTTATTATTCAGCAAGGGCACATTAAATTGATCAAAATTGACCTTAAAGACATTTGTAATGTTATAAAATATCTCGTATTTCAAATATCTATACTTCAAATAAATGCTGTTATTCTGAGATTTATATTTTTCAAAGAATCCTGGGGAAAAAATCACAGCTTTCACAAAAATATAAAGCTGCACAATTTTTTTCAGCTATGATAATATAAATAGAAATGTTTCTTGAGTGCCAAATCTGAAATTATTTGTAAAGAATCACGTGACCCTAAAGACTGGATAATGGCTTCAGCTTTGCCATTACAGAAATAGGTTACTTTTTAAAATAGACAGTTACTTTTTAAATTGTAATTGAACATTTCAGAATATTACTGTTTTTGTATTTTTGATCAAATGTAGCCTTGGTGAGATTGAGACCACTTTTAAATTCTTTGTCTATATATTATTATTTTTATTGTATGCAGACAGACATGTTTGGGGAGTATTTTTATAAAAGGCATCCCTAATGAACTTATCTTGTTTTTTTTCTAAAATAATAGTTAAAGGGTTGTTTTGCACTTTTATGACAGATGAAATCAGTGCCGTCCTGAAGCTGGACAACACAGTTGTGGGACAGACCCATTGGAAGCCAGTTAGCAACCAATCTTGGGATCAGAAGTTCACGCTTGAACTTGACCGGGTAATGCAAGAGAAATCGCATAAAACACACTTGTCAAACCACAGTCTTATCCCACAATCCTCTCGACACATGAGTAGATGGGCACACATATCCACACATGCTCTCCATTCCAGCCTCTCTCAATTAACTTTGGAAATGTTAATCCCAGATTTGACCCAGTTCTTATGGAAACTCAGACAAGGCAGATCAAAAGCCATCATTCGTAATCTCTTCACTTTCACATATATAATTGTCCTCTTTTTATGATGGCTATGTGTTTGTTACACTCTTGCACAAGCAAACGTCAGTTTAATTTTAACGTTCATATGTTTACAGTCAGCATTAGTTCCCTATTTATTTCCCAACTTGTCCTTTATAATGTATCTCCATTCCTCCACATTAAGAAATGGGCTGATTTTGTATTTGCTTTCAGGCGCTTAAAATTTTTTTGCTGATGGAATCGCTCAGGTTTCTGTTTGACATCTCCCAAAGGAGCAAGCGGTTACATAAGAGTGAATTAAATGAGTCCTTCAGTTACTTCAGTAGTGGTTCCTGTAAACCTAATATAGAGGCTTACTCGCTATGTTATTTTATTCATTTTTGAGGGTTGATTATTATTTACACACACACGTCTATGGGTTTGGACTTGCTTTTGGCTGTGTGATGGCATAAGCGTTTAATCTCATGGCAGGCAACGTGAGAGCTCTAATCAGCAGTTGTGTAATGGCAGACAGACTCTGAAAAGACCTGTAAAAGGCCTGTAAAAGTCAAACCGTTGGCTGTGAACTGTAGTAAATCTCATAAGTGGTAACTGTTGGGCGTTTTTAACTTGATCAATAAATTAAAAATAAAAGCACTTGAACTATTCGTTCAACTACCTGTAGCTTTTTAGCAATCGCATAGTAAACCCTGGCAACCACTCAATACAACATCATAATGAAACCTTAACAAAATATTAAATTTTGTAAATGTTTATGAAAGTAGTCAATTATAGTGTGTGTGTGTGTGTGTATGTAATGTATATGTGTATGTGTGTATGTATATGTGTGTACATATATATAGTGTGTGTGTATACTTAATATAAGATATTGAATGTTTTTTTGGTTGACCTGTAGTCTCGTGAGCTGGAGATAGCTGTGTACTGGAGAGACTGGCGCTCGCTGTGTGCTGTTAAGTTTTTACGGCTGGAAGACTTCCTGGACAACCAGCGTCATGGCATGTGCCTTTACCTGGAACCGCAAGGAACACTGTTTGCTGAGGTAATTTAGTTTTTTAATCACACAATGCAATATACAATTTTGATGGCCCTATAGAGGACATTTATATTGATGTTCTCTCTACCTCTTTGGATACAGGTTACATTTTTTAACCCAGTTATTGAGAGGCGACCTAAACTACAAAGGCAAAAGAAAATCTTCTCCAAACAACAAGGTAAGGTTATGAAGTGGCAAATATGCCTCAGTGTTGAGAAGGGTTGACATGTTCACTTAAACGGATTAGATTAAGCAGCCTACTTTTGACACAGTACTGTGGTTCAATATTGCACTGCTGTGGGGCCAAGTCAGAATGAACTTTGACCTTCTTTTTGAACTCTTTTGAACCATTTATAGACAAAGAAGGTGAATAGCTGGTTTAGAAACTTAAGCTTTGTTTAAAAAAAGTCCCCCAAATAGTGCCTTGCAGGTAGACTCAGGTTAAGTTTCCGTTAGCATTTTGCTAAGCTAACAGTGCAATGCTGTTATTATGCCATCTCAGGCCCTTGTAAATCAACATGGATCTGGCATGTAAATTTGGTTTTCACTATTGTTTTGTCTGTCCAGAACAATGTGTTAAAACTACAGACGGGGCTGAATGAACATTACATTCAGTAAATTCAGTTTCTGACACTAAGTGGCAATTCTAGAAATGTAGTAGTACCCAGTTACTCGATACAAACAGCGCTTTGCAACTTTCTGTTTACATGTTTTCAAATATCTGTTCAGATTTTACTGTTTGCTTTGGTGTTTATCAAAGAACAATAAAAGAGTACAGAGACAATAGAGACTGTCATTCAAATGTAAAGGTTTATGACACTGTTTTCTCACACAAGATATTTGTCCTGGTGTGAACAGGCTTTCACACAAATATTTAGCCATCCTGGATTTGCATTTCTTATGGAGCTTATCACAGAGCATTCTGGGATTGCATTGTACATAAATAATAAATGCTATGTTGTTTCAGAATTTTACTAAAATAAGGTATCTTATACCTTTTTTGAATGTGACGAGAGCATGTCTACAGTGCATTAAATGGAATTAATAGTATCTGCTGTTCAGAAGTTTGCTTCTGCTTTCTTCATGTCACACATAAACCTTGTTCCTCTCAGGTAAAACGTTCCTGCGTGCCCCTCAGATGAACATTAACATCGCCACCTGGGGCAGATTGGTGAGAAGAGCCATTCCGTCAATCAATAACTCATTCAGTCCTCAGGCGGCTGATCTAGGCTCAGCATTGAGCCATGAAACAGTACCCACTGGCCACCCAGACGCCCACTCCCTACCCAGGTACATATGTGTTCAAATGCATTCCAGCTCATCCAGACAGACTCATTTCCTAAAAGAGCATCTGGTAGCGGAAAGCCCTCAAATTATTGCGCAGTCTCTGATAAACAATGACTAATCTGTCTGGAAACATAATTGGTGCTCTATATTTAGTTAATGACATGACTTAACATTCCTGCTCTGTATCCCAGTGTATGCATTCCATAATGTAGCTATTCCGTAAATCTCCAACCCCCCAAACAAAGCCACTGGACTGTTTAAAATGGAAACTTTTATGATTTGTCTTCTCTCCTTCAGCGATCCCACTGTGACCAAATTAGATTTTGACAGACCAGCCACACCTCCCTCAAAACGGCACTCCATAGAAGTTGAGATAGAGGAAACTGCATCACCGGATAAGATCCCAGATGGAAAAGAGGTGCAGGTACAGGAGCAGTTGTTTTAAAGGAATAGTTCAGCAAGAAATAAAAAATGGCATCATACACTCATGTCGATCCAGACCCATCTGACTTATTGTTTTCTGTTGGAACGCAAAAGGAAAAGTTTAGCAGAATGTTAATACCATTCTTTTCCATACAATAAAAGAGGATAGGATGAAAATGGAATTGGGATGGAAAGCTTTAGGTGATGGAAAGTCATTTAAGTTGTCATTCACAGATTATCTTGGCAGGAGGACATTTAAATACATGTTAAGGAGAATGAGATTTGGAAACTTCCATTAATCTTCGCATAGAATTATATATGGCATGACAAGTTGTTTCAAATGATGTTTGCTGCCAAATGTTGTTGTTTCTGTCTTTTAACTGACTATGTGTGAATGTGATGTGCTCAGTCTGAACATCCAGTGGTTCTCAACCAGCCTTACCAAACTTCCAAAGATGATTTAAAATGAGACAAACCCAGCTTTAAAAAAGCAACTAAACAATCCAGATGTTTAACATTTTAATGCACCAAGAGCTGTGATTTCTGCTGCAATGTGTGATTTCTTGCCCTGAAGAAGTCACAGAAATTAAAATCTTAAAACACCATGGGCATTTTATAACAAATATATATGTTTTATAGGTATGCTAAGCTCTAAAATATTTTATTGGGTAGAACCGGTGAGTAAAGATTTTTATTTTTTAAATCCTAATCCTAATCCTTTAAAAAATATATATATTTTTTTTTTTTTTTTTTTTTTTTTTATATACACTATTGCCAGTATCACTAATGACAGGAAAAGTCATGTATATTCATTGGTTAAAAAAAAATAGATGCCTGAAGGTCCTATAGCTCTTAAAACCTCTGGAATCCTGAGATTTGATTTATAAATGTTTTAGTTATTTAATTACGTCTATGGAGACTTCTAATACCTGTAGATAAAGAAAGCTTGAGAACCACTAGCTTGTTCAATAATATAACTGGATAAATAAGATTACAGGGCTACAGCAAAGTTGCCTGGGTCACCATTCACTTTGACTGTATAGAAAATAACATCTTGAAAATCTTCTTCTGTGTTTGATGTGAAAAAAGTTAGTCATATGAGTTTGGAATGTTATGATGAAAAGTAAACAATGACACAATCTTCCTTTTTTTTTTTTGTCTTTTTTTTTTTTTGTCTGAACTGTCCCTTTAAGGCAAGTATTATTAATAAGGGGAGTTCTCTTGAAGTACTTCAGAATGACCGTTAAATGTCTCTCGCCTACAGGATGCCCTAGCGACCTTTGACTTTCTGAACAAAGCAGTCGCTAAACCAGATTATGATAATCTGGTTGAAAATGAGCAGCCTGACCTGAATCTGACTGTAGTTCAACGAAAAACTGAAATAAGGTAGTTTGTTCCCCTTTTTTGGATGACTGACATCACGGCTACATATAAACACCATGGATGCCTTAACAATAGTCAAATGCTTAAAGTGTGAGGTCATGCCTTTAGGAAAGAAGAGGAAGTTGAATTCAGTTTGAGAGACTTCAAATGTGTAGCTGTTCTGGGGCGTGGCCACTTTGGAAAGGTAAACTTAAACTTGCTTTCACATATGCAATAAGCTGAGCTCTGTAAAATATGCAAATGTGTCATAAATGTACAGTATATAGTAATGGTAGCAGGTTATGGCTACATGCTGCCACTTTTTGATGTGGCTCCTGCAGACAGTTTAATTGTCTCATACCTTTAATTATTCAACAGGTTTTACTTGCCGAGTACAAGACCACTGGAGAAATGTTTGCCATTAAAGCTTTGAAGAAAGGTGACATTGTTGCAAGGGATGAAGTTGACAGGTAAACTGTATCTGTGTGTGCTCACGTAAAATAAATGAACAACTTCATTACAATGCTTGAAGCATTTGTAGAGGCATCAGTTGTCATATACTGTGGGGACTGTTCTGCTCCTGTTTTACTTCCTGTTATTATTAATGCCAAAGAGTCAGAGCTGTACTCTAGACATGGTGGAGCCACCATGCGCAGTGTTTTTGTCTTTTGCTAAAAATGTTTTTTTAAATTTAGTCCGTATTTCAGCATGTCAGATTCATTAATTTTAGTCCATTTTATTTTGACTAAAATGCCATTCAAATAATATTTTAGTTGGCAGTTAGTTTCTTTTTTTTGATAATTGACTTTTTGGTTAATTTAAGTTAGATTGACACTGGAAGTCCTCAACTCTCTAACTTGCTGTAATTTTTTTTTTTTTAATGTTCCTGTCATATCTTCATCTCCAATTTAAAATTTTCTCTCACGCCTAATCTTTCTGATATCATATTCACTTATAATTACTACGCATCCAGTTAATGTGGTCATGTTAAATGACAGAAAAAGTGGAATGATTCTGCTTTTAAAAATGCATTTGTCACACTGACTGGAGGACTATATGTTGAAGTAGAAAGTCTTAAATATAGTGCTATAGCTTAAGTATGTATGCCTCGTATACATTTTTACTGGAATTGTCGGAGGAAAAAAGTTAACGACTATGTTATGTGTCAACTGTCCATTTACTCTACATGTTAATATCTATCCACAGCCTCATGTGCGAGAAGAGGATCTTTGAGACAGTTAACAGTGTTCGGCATCCGTTCCTGGTGAACCTCTTCGCTTGTTTCCAGACCAAGGAGCATGTGTGTTTCGTCATGGAGTATGCAGCAGGTGGAGACCTGATGATGCACATTCATGCAGATGTGTTCTCTGAACCGCGCTCTGTGTAAGTGACTGAATTTACTATTGCTGCTGTCACTTTGACATGATCGTTTCCCAAAAGTTGGATTTCCGTCTGAAATAACTTGTTTATATGTCTTCAGTTTTTATGCTGCTTGTGTCGTCTTGGGGCTGCAATTTCTGCATGACCATAAAATAGTGTACAGGTAAGTGTCACTCCTGGATGTAAAAACAGAAGACTTGATGAACGTTTTATGAACTACATGTGACTGTCATGAACTTTCTACTGCAGGGATTTGAAGCTAGATAACCTTTTGCTAGATACTGAGGGATATGTCAAGATTGCAGATTTTGGTCTTTGCAAAGAAGGTAGATAATGTATTTGTATTACTAATGTTATTAAAGTTTGTGTGATTTATGTGTTGTTTGCCAGTAATGTGAGTGTAACTCATTCCATCTCTCATCATGTAGGAATGGGCTTTAAAGATCGTACTAGTACATTCTGTGGCACTCCTGAGTTCTTAGCACCGGAAGTTTTAACTGAGACGTCATACACAAGAGCAGTGGACTGGTGGGGTCTGGGAGTTCTCATCTTTGAGATGTTGGTTGGAGAGGTATGATGGATGAATGGATACTTCATTGATCTGCAAAGGGAAATTTATGAAGAGTACAGTTAATGTTGTTAACTTGAACTGTCGGTTTGTAAAAGAAAAAATCAAACTAATTAAACTTATCACAGTTAATTAAAAAGGTCCCCCTAAAAAGTTCACTTACATTAATTTGTGTGAATTAAAATAATTGATTAAACTGTTTCAAATGATTATATCTTAGAAAAGTAAAATAAAATGTGACTTTAGAACTTAAGGCACTTCAGAACTGTTAAGGCCCCGTATACTCAAAACAAAGTAACTTTTGGTTATCATTTAGGAGTTTCTCTCACTAACAAAAATGCAATAAAAATGGAGAAAACGGCAAGCATTTCTTTATAAAAAAGCATCTGATCATAGCAACATGGTTACGTTTGTATGAGCTCTGCAAATTAGCGCTCCCATGAAGTCAAGTCAAGTGTATTTATGACTCTTTATTAAATATTTTGCTTAAAAGCAATTGGCAGTATTAAACATGAAAAGTAGGTGCCAGTGTCATTTCATCAGAAGCACAACTTGTATTTTCACCTCCAAGGACTCGAGAGACTAAATTAACCCAAAGGAGAGTTCCGTGTGAAAGAAGGTGGAGCCTCAGCACACACCTCCTATGGTGTAATCATCAGGGACCAATGGTAATAAGAATGTGTTTTGCAGCCATAAAGAACTTTTGCGTAAAGTTCTCTTTGGCAAGCCATTTCGAACTTCATTTTGGCTGGATTTTATTCTAAATTAAGTCGCATCAGTTCGTTCTCCGATTTCGTTTGAAGTATATTGGGGTCTTTAGTATTTCACTGGTTTACAGTCCACAGCAATCCATGCAACAGAGTTAGTCAACCTACCTATTGATGTAGACCAATGGATCATTCAACAGAACTTCAGACATTCCAGCTGTGCTATTTGACCTCTCAGTGTTTTTCAGCGTCTTGCTCTATGAGCACCATATTTTTAATACAGAATGTCAAGCAGTTCAACTTTGCAAAACATCATCAAGTTTACTGCATTCTGTTGCCATTTTGTTGTTATCCATTCATGTGAACCATTCTCAGTGGTTTTGTTAGGCGTGTTGCTTTTAGTAAAAAAAAACAAAATGTGATACTTCAGTTTTAAGTTGACAATTTACATAATTACATATTTTAGTTGAACATTGATAGCACTATTATCAACTATAATAATTAAAATGTATGGTTTATTAGTGATCAAGAACTGATAGGCTCATGTTCAGTCATATGGAAATAATACAAACAAATAATTTTTTTGATTTTCAGTACTTTATTATGTGAAATATTTATATTATTTTGATTACAGTCCCCGTTCCCTGGTGATGATGAAGAGGAGGTGTTTGACAGTATTGTTAACGATGAAGTTCGCTATCCAAGGTTCCTCTCCACAGAAGCCATTTCCATAATGAGAAGGGTATGTCTGGATGTGTCCAGCTTTGGTTAAACCATATTCCTCGACTACAGCTCATTTTATTGTTTATGGCTATCCTTAAAATCACATCACAGTTTTATTAGAAAAGACTGTTTTGTTTTGCCTTTTTGTAATGCCACTTTTATATTCTCAAATTAATTTACCAGCTAACTGTTCATAAACTTTAAACATTCTCTTCCTTATCCAGTTGTTAAGGAGAAATCCAGAGCGTCGCCTTGGCGCAGGGGAACGAGATGCGGAGGAAGTAAAGAAGCATCCATTTTTCAGAGTAGGCCATCTGTTTAACCGTTTTTTTTTTTTTTTTACTTTAAGATGTCACTGAAAATCTCCTTACCACAAATTTGTTTATTTTTCCTCAGGATATGGATTGGGCTGCACTGCTGGCAAAGAAAACCCGACCCCCATTTATGCCGACCATCAAAGGCCGTGAAGATGTTAGTAACTTTGACGATGAATTCACATCAGAGGCACCAATATTGACTCCACCTCGTGAGCCAAGGGTTCTGACAGTAAGCGAGCAGGAGATGTTTGCAGACTTTGACTACATCGCTGACTGGTGTTAACCCAGATCATTAACCTTGTTCACACATGCTCAACACTGAACCAACCAAACAACTCCCTCTCTGTAGGACACATTGGAAAAGAAAAGGCTTTCCCTCTATACTCTTATTGTGCCATTCAAAGGATTGGCAATACCTATTTTAAGAATCAAGAATGAAGTGGCTGAGTCTTGGTAGCCCAATGTGGCATCTTTTTTTATTGTCAGAGCACTGGGACACTGATTGGTGACCATTATTAACTTGTGAGGAATCAACAGGATCAAATGCACGTTCCCCCTCCATTTTCCATACATTTTCTCTGCTTTTAAAAGCTGAAATGTGCCTACTGTCTTCAGATTTTGGGATTTTCAACACAAAACTGAAGAATTGAACCTGACAAAGACGTCAGATTCTTCAATCCATAATAGGAGTATTTTACAAGATGAGCAAGCTCAAAAAAAGTTCTCTTGCTTTATTTATTTTCTTGTATTCCCTTCAAATGCCTTAAATTCTTTACAGGGCTTCCAAAAATAACTATGAGGTACAGAAAACCTACCAAAGTGTTCCTGCCAAATGTTCTTCTACCCATTTTATTGGAATAAAAAAGACCTTGGCCAAGAGCACAGATAAATGAACTTGAATTTTATCAAGGCAAAATGAGAGAAAGCGACAATTTAATTGATCTTTTGAGAATTTTTTAATTTCTATAAAAGTATCCTTGTACTCCAATCAACAAAAGAAATGTAAGTTATAGTTTTATACTGTATTTTTAGAATATTAGCCATTTGGATCTGCTGTATGTTATGGTTGTACACATATATATGAACTGTAAGATCATCATTTTGGAGAGGGCAGCTCAAAGTTGAGAGCAATTCTGAACTTTTCATATGGAATGTAAAAATGTATATTCATGAAAACAAACAAACAACAAAAAAAGTATATTTTGGCATGTGGTCATGCCAAACTGGTTGTATGTTTTAATAGTTGACATTTTTAAATAATATTTGTAGTCTGTTTCAGGTCTTTGTAATTTTGCAACGATTTCTCACAATTTAGACATTTTGTGTTTGTATATGTCAACATTAAACCACCTTTAATAGAAATGGTTTTGCAAGTCTGATCACCATTCCTACTTGTTCAACACATTTTTTCCTACAGTGAACTCACCCCTCTCTGAGGAAGCTTATGATGGACTCCTGCCAACAATTCCACTCAAGTGTATCAAGAAACCTACCTCAAATAACATTCTGTACACCAACTAACACCTGGTTTCTGTCTATTCCTCTTGGTCGAGCTTCAAAGAAGAATGTGCTCCAAGCTAACTAACGAAGACACCCCTAATATCCACTAAGTACGTTTACATGCATTTTAAGTCATACTTGAGTAGAAATAAAACATATCAGACGCTAAATGGATGTTTGACGTCATTAAATCCACTTAAAATTATGCCGAATACAGCTTTTTTGGATGTAAACCCGATCCATTTTTTTCCCCATAATTTTGACCATATTGACTTGCCATACCGAAAAACGTGTTTTAGGCTTTACGTATATTTGGTTATGCCATTTGTGCGAATATAACTGCACATCTAAACATGTTAGTGGGCTCTCTCTTTAGAAATAAGACCTGATGGATTTACTTCTGAGCGAAAAATGTGATGTTTGTAAATTTTTACTACAGGCGGAAGATGACAGATGCACCTGTCTGGTCGAACCCGACGGTCAAGTTCTATTACTCGCTTTAACGGTGTGTTTTTGTATTAGTGGCAGATGAAAACCGGTCTAGAGAATTTACCAATAAGCTGGTTTATTCCGTATCCTGTTGTGGGTGGCGTTTGATTTATTCTCAGTAAAAAAAAAAAAAAGCAGAAGCAGTTTTGATGTTTGAGTCACCTCACCTGACTGAGAGGGAAAAAAGTTTTCGCTCTGCGGGTCTAACTGGTCCTGTCTGGGTGTGTATGTGAGAATCACTACATGAGTAATAAGGGTTTCCCATGGAAAGCAAGTTAGTTTTGCTTCATCCACACTCCGTGAACTTTCATAACTCCCTCCTCTCTGTGTTCAAGATTAAGGTAATGCGTTTGAACAGTATCATAAACGTAAAATACTCCAACTGTGCTGTTCTTAAAGAAAACCAATTATTTGGTGCAAAATGGTATATGAAACCGCACTGTGTTATCCAGCACGATTTCAGAACGTCCCAAAGAACATCTTATCCTTCAGTGGAAACTACAACTCACCATTTGCACAAAACAGCTCACATGGTAAAAGTCAAAATGTACTTATTTGATTAGTGACATATTGAAAACTCTTTATAATTATATAATTCTATGTATATATTTCTTTGTATGTATGTATATATATGTGTATGTATATATATATATGTATGTATATATATATATATATGTGTGTGTGTATGTGTATATATATATATATATATATATATATATATATATATATGTATATATATATATACACACACACACACATATCAAATGTTTTATAATAATACAAAATGCATGCCATGACCCTTTGTTTCCTGTTTTTATATTAGATTAAACCAGATTTTGAAGCTGGATTTAGACTTTTGAACTACAGTGATTCTTTCTGATTTTGCAGGCTGATAGTCAGTGACCAGAAGTTATCTTTGAAAACTGTGATAGAAATAGTGGGTACATGCTCTCCAGGGGATAGTCAGGACATGGGACAGATTTACAGACAGGAAGAGGAAAGGGAAGCTGGGAAATAGGTTGGAGAGGAGAGGCTCTGCTCATCACTTTGCTGGAACCTTTTATTTGCCTTTATTATTATTATTATTATTATTATTAACATTTACAGGGAATTTGGGTGTCACTGATAAAAGACTTTACATTGGAGAAGAATTATTCAGACAATTTAACTGTCTTTGAGCACAGTCCTATGGATTCCATGTATTTCAACAGAGGGTTTTTGTATAAATACTCCAGATCTTCTTTTTTTTTCTTTTCTTTTTTTTTGTATTTGCACCTTATTGTAATAAATATATTCACCTAAATTATTAGCGAGTACACACACTGCTCTAAAAAGTGACAAATTTGGTAAAGGATCAGCTTAGTCTGTGATTTGTGCATGTTAGCAAATAAACTTAAAAAAGTACAAGAGGTTAAATGAAAATTTACTGGACAATAATATATAATTAATCTAATTTTAGGTTCCACACTGATCCTGAACAATTTTAGGTTGAATGATGCCATCTTGAGGTTGACAAATGATATTGTTTTGTGAAAAAACCTATTGGTTCCAATATTATGGGCGGTTGGGGGGATTAATGAACAGCCCTCTCTCCCTCCCTCAATACCCATGGCTGAAGTGCCCTTGAGCAAGGCACTGAACCCCCAGTTGCTCCCTGGGCGCTGGATCTATAGCTGCCCACTGCTCTTGGTGTGTGTTCACGGTGTGTTCACTTCTCACTGCTGTGTGTGTGCACTTAGATGGGTTAAATGCAGAGCACCAATTCCAAGTATGGGTTACCATACTTGGCAAATGTCACAACTTTCCTTTTTCTCTCTTTCTTTTTATATATTTATTTCCGCTTGGTTTCTTAATTCACAGGTCAGTAAAGAGTGACAGAATTTTTATTTTTTTTATGTTTTTGGAAAGAGGCTATTATGCTCACCTACGCTAAAATAGCATACTGTGAACAATTTTGAATATCCATTTTCTATTTTAATATATTTGAACGTGTAATTTAGTCATGATGAATTTTCAGGAGCCATATTACTCCAGTCTTAAGTATCCTTCAGAAATTATTTTGATAGAGCACACAATTATTTTTTTAAAGGTACCTTTAAAAAGGCAGACAAAAATAGTTTCTTCACATTTGATTTATTTGTATTTATTATTATTCAAACGTTAAATTGAGTCAGTTTTAAACCACTAGTAGCCTGTGACAAAATATTAATTAAAAAATTAACATATAATTCATCATCCCAACAGGCTTGATCCTGCAAACTTTCAATACAAGCTCAAAAACAAAAACACTTCAGCTATAGTTCAGGTCATTGTAAGAGGATGTAATAATATAACAAGTTACATATTTTTTCTGACCATTACCTCACATGTATTACTGCATTATCAGGCTTTCAAAAATCAGCCTTTGTTCCAGCTCTTCAGAATGGCCTCTGCTGCATCCAAGGTGCTTTCTTGCTGTAGTAAAAAACCCATTAAACACCATCAGCACCAATAAGGCATAAATATTATTAATATAAAGCTAAATATTAAGCTATGCTTTCTTTAGATACTGTAGTTGAATGATATTTTGCATTTCCTGTAAAAACCGAAAGTTAACCCACTCCTTACCTTGATAAAGCACAAACGAATATATTTCTCAAACTGCTTTACAGAATCTTCCCCCACAAAAGCTGTTACAGGAATCGAAGCCAGTTTCTTAAAAACAAAAAAAAAATATATATATAATAATAATAATAAATGATATCCTTCCTATATATATAAATATATATATATATAAGACAATTCAGTGCATTTCACTATGCTTTGTCTTGTTATTTATTCCTAAAATCACAAAACAGAATACCTTCTCTTTTATCATCCATTTTACAAACTTGTAGTCATATGGTTCATCATCTCCCATATGTGACAAGTCCTGATCTATATTCAACAGGCAAGACAGAACAACACTTATCAGATTTAACTTCCCACAAAAAAAGTCACCTTTGCCTTTGTAAATATATATTTTTTTTCTTTAACAAACGTCACTTCAAGCCACTTACTGAGCGCTGTGATATCCACTATCATGAAGTATCCTCCCTCCGGGACCACTGGAGTCATGCCAGTCTGTCTCAACATGGCTGCCATGCGGTCTCTTTTCCCTTCCAGCTCTACTGCTAGCGAGGTAAAGTAGCAGTCGGGTTTACCCATCAGCTCAAAGTCCCGAAGAAGACCCTGGCCAACAGCCTCCTACCGAGCATTACAACCATGTCACAAACACGTCATCTAGAACAGTGTATTGTGTACAACTATATAATAACAGACCAAACTCACCTGTAATGGGGTCGGACATGTATAGAGACTGTTCTGCATAACAGTCTGGAGGTGTTTGATCAAGTGTTCAGGCCCGATTGACCAGCCCAGCTGCAAATAAAGAAATAACATTTGACCATTTTGATTTTATTTTGAAAATGTTGGAATCATTTGTTTAGCACCATTCGATTCCAAGCATGTTTGCTACTTTTTTTCATGAAATATAAAAAAGGAGAATGTTTTAGGAATCCTAAAGCATCTCTCTCTACCATACAGTGGTGATGTGTCAAGATCAGCCTAAAAAATTTACTTTCTGTCGCATGCATATGCTCTCCAGACCAAAAGTGTGGTTTTTGGACAGGGTAAAAAACTATAATTGCAGGAAGCATTATGAAATAAAAACCATGAATAATTAAAAATATTTATTCATATGAAGTAGTTTTTTTTTGGGCTAATGCAAGTTTTCAAAATTATTTCAAAAGCAACCTCTGCATTTAAACAACAAATTGAAATGAAATGATGTGCTTCAAAAAAAGTAGGTCTGTTTTAAAGGTTTATAAGTTATCCTTAAAAATCAATTCCTCTATGGAGAGAATCAATGGAATTTTTTCCTTCTGGAATTTGATTTGCACTCTTTTTTTAGCCCGATTTAGCCCCGACTTCCCCCTCCCGAGAATCCGAGCAAACATCTTGTCGAGCACCTCGATCTATATCAATGTTCGGCGAGGATTATCTGGTAATATGAGGCGTTCGCCGATTGAATCTCGAACCTCCCGATCTGCTCGCACACAAACCGGGGCAGCCCCGATTATTATCAAACATGTTTGATATTTAGGATTTAAATCGGGATGATGATGGCTATACGATTACGTCAGTACTTTCACAGCCAGTGCGCAAAACAGCTGATGTAGGGCTTCTTTGGATAGTGGAGATAGAGGAAACTGTTACTTGACAAACACAACTGTCTGTTATGTGTCGAAAACGCATCACAGCTGTAAGGAGAAATAGAAGTGCTGGAGTGAAATGAGTGAAAACCAGGTGAGTGCAGAAAGCTAGCATGCTAAAAAAAAAAAAAAATTATTCAGCGACGATCTGCTGCGTGAGATCACGTGAGGCGCTCCCTCTGGCATGATAATCTTATTGATATCTTGCAGTGTGTGATGTGCCACGATGTTCAAATCTTGTAGTGTGTGCATGTTTAATATTTGAGGGAAGATAATCTGCAAAGACTCTCCTTTTGTGTGTGCTGCAACCAGATTTAAAAATCGGTTATGATTTTCAAACTCCTGTTGTGTGAGCCAGGCTTAAGTCTGCGCCAGGCCTCGCGCCTTGATTTTCCATTCACCAAAGACCTTAGGATCTCAGCTGATGTCTCTCTTAGTCCTATTCACTTTCCACTGGGAAGAAATTCCCAATCACCGTTGAGTCAGGACACTTTTGGAATTCATCACTCTTCAAAACTGGAAGAATGTGATAGCGACTCCTATACCACCGAACCTGATGGATTTACGCAGGTGGTTAACTGACTCTGTTCATAGCTTCATTTTCTGGTTTTCCTGATGGTATCATCCATCAAATCTCATTTGCCCTTTCCCTTGTATGAGTGATTGTATGTTTGTTTGTTTGTTAGACTAGTTTGCGTTAGCGTTTAGTTAATAAAAATCTTGTGCACAAATTCAATTTCTGATTATGCCTTACAAATCAATGTCCCTTTACGATTACGATTTTGCTACATGCTTTAATGCATTAATACTGTATAAAAGTATTTTTTGTGGCCACGGAAATATCCTTTCTTAGACTTAATATGAAATTGCGCTAAGGGTTCGCTGGACAAACAGATTAGTTGATGGCAATTTAATTCTGCTACAGTTACTCCTGGCAGCTCATATAAATAATTGTAATTAATTATAATTAATTGTAATTATTTATATACATTTCCCTTTTGAGCTTAATTTACTACATTAATCTGAAGTTTAAATTAAATTAAATTAAATTAATGCATTTAGCAGACGCTTTTATCCAAAGCGACTTACAGTGCATTCAGGCTAACGTTTTTTACCTAACGTGTTCCACGGGAATCGAACCCACAAAGTTGCACTGTTATGTAATTCTCTACCACTTGAGCCACAGGAACACAGGAAGTTTGAACAAGATTATATAGCTCATATAGATGTTATTTTTGTTCCTTGTTTGAGACAGGAATCTTTAAAATTATTATTTGCCAGAGAAAAGGTGTCAGCAGGAGGGTTTGAATTGACTGGACGGCGAGTAAATAATAACACAACTTTCATTTTTGAACGAAATACTATTATAAATATGCACAAAGAAGACAATAACAGTCAAATACCTTCCATCCAGTGACGCTGAATGTTTTTCCTGCACTGCCGATAGTGATGGTTCTGTCCCACATTCCAGGGAGGGTTGCTGTAAAGAAAGAGTACAGCAGAATCACACATCTTTATACAACTTGTAATCCACTGACACGAAAAGATAAGATGCACCGCTGGAGAATTATCTCATACCTATCTTAACATGCTCATGGCCTTTATATATCAGCCATTCATATACCTCATCACTGAAGCACAGGGTGTCATGTTTGATGCAGAGATCTGCAATACCTTGCAACTCACTCCTACTGAATATCTGGAAGCGAAATAGAGCTTTAGAATATTAAAATGCATTTTGGATCTAAAAACAATATATGTGACCTTACTTTTCCAACAGGGTTATTGGGAGTGTTGATTATGATAGCCTTGGTCTTGGAGTTAAATTTACTAGCAAGTTCTTCCTGGTCCAGAACCCAGTCTGCGCTACTTACACTGGTTGCTGCTGATGAAGACTTCTGCAGATCGGGTCAAACAAGTGTTATGTTTCATGAAAAAATCCAGCAATCACTACAGCAAGCAATATTCATCCTGTTTACCTACCAATCGCAAAGGTATTAAAACAGGTTTCCCCCCTGCCATTTTCACCATAGGAACATAGCAGTCAAAAAAAGGTTCTATGATAATAACCTGGATTAAAAAGGGAGAAAAAAAAGAGTTGAGAGAATGCATAAGTCATAATCTAATACAATTATATATTGAAAATGCTAAATATACTTTACCTCATCTCCCTCCTCAACCAGAGCCTGCATAGTGCTGAACAAAGATCCATATCCACCGACTGTAACCAGGATCTCTTTAAACGGGTCAAGCTCACGGTCATAGACTTTTCCATATACTTTTGACAGGGCTTTAACCAGTGTTGGGTGGCCCTGAAAACAGAAATGTAGCTATTTGAGTGGTTTTTCAACATAATCCATGACAATCATAAAGTGTGGGGGAAACATACAAAGCCACGTGTGTACTGGTTCAGCCTGTCAACCATTGCAGCCTGAGCGAGACCCTCTTTCACATAGGAAGGAGGAGGAATATCTGGGTAACCCTGTCCAAGATTGACAATGGAAGGGTCTGCTGCCACTGATGTGAAGGCCACCCTAAATCACAACCGACACTGTTAGGAATATTTAATACAGGTTTGTGTGAAAGTTTTAGCAAATACTTTCTATTCTTACCATACATTCTTGTCCAGACCTTCTATCCTTTTCGTGTTCTTATGTTTTATGGATGCCATCTTGTACTAAAAAAGGGAAAGAACAAAATAAAGGCATGTCAAAGAGAAATTAATAACTCGGTGAAACTTGCACTCACTTGGCAGGATGTGAAATTTCTAAATCTATTGGTTTGTGATATGCGTGGAGCACATCTGAAAACACGTAGTAGATAAATAGGATTCATATCCGGCAAAAAAAAGAAGTCAAGATCGTATCAAATATTCATTGCTCACTTCAAAACATTGCGGCCACAGATATAAACTCCTTTCAGTTCATTGGTTCCCGTACAGTATAAATATTTTGTGTTTGAAAGAAGCAGATTCGGCCTGACGCAAACGTTCTACGCCTCCAAAACGGACCAATCAGTTGGCTCTTTTCAAAGAGTCGATACAAGACTCTGTTGAACAAGTCTGGGTTCTGGAAATGACTGGTCCTTTTAGGGTGAGGTTCGTCTTCGTCGATATAAATTAAATTACGTGATGACCTTGCTCTTCCGGAACTTTGGAAGACACCGAAGTCCGCATAAGCTGTTTAAATATTTATGAACGATCTTCTTAGCAGAGCTGAGAATTCCGAATCACTCCCACGAATCAGTTCATTTCAAATAACTTCAAAAACGATATTCAGTGACTCTTTTATTTATTTATTTTACTGTATGTTTAATTCATGATATTAAATAAACAAACTGTAATAAAACGTATTGGTAAAAGCTTGGTAAACTGCTTAGCACCGATCAAGGCTGATAATGAACGAATCGTTCAGACCAGTTTTCTTACCTAACGTTACTTGAAAAATCGACCTCAAAAATGATTCATTCGTGAATTTGACATTGGTAATAGGCGAGTGGTGGTTGAATTTGTAATTTATAGCCTTCGCGACGAGGTCAGGAAATAAAATTAAAACATGCAAAAAGATGATCAGTATCTATCTGAAGCTCTAAGCATAAAAAAAGAAAAGCGTACCTTTCATAATCAAAACAATGAACCGTGCTGAACGACACACGGTTCAGCAGTACAAAAAAAATATTTTCAGTTTTCTGACAGTAATTTTACTCACGTTTGTAATGGTCTCGCTTAATTTGAATGCATCTCTATTGAAAGAAAAAGATCCTGCAGGAAAAATGTGCCTCGGGCAGAAGTTTTATGTTTGTAGTCCGAGTTAAATTAATCATTCATTGAGCCCACCAACCCTAATCTATTTTAGAAAATGTATTACTTCTTGAATATGTCACCAATTGTCTAATGTCAACATAAAGTGCATACGAACGGCCACAAATTATGTATGTGTGTGTGTGTATATATATATATATGCTTCAATGGCTTTTTCCGACCCATTTGTGATGTCGCAGTATCGAGCCAAACCAAAGGTCCTGGGTGCAGGTTTGAGCGTCTCTGTAAATGTAAAATATTGACATTTGTTTACATGAACTTTAACACAGCAGATGGCGCTGTAATCACAAATACGTGATGCACTTCAGCTTAACATTTTGTATGTAATTCAATAAATAGATAATTAACATCTCAAGCTTTAAGATCCCACGATTCTTGGAACAAAAGTTTTGTTTTGATCATCTCAAGACAGTGAATATGTTGCTTCATATTCTTGGAATATAGTTTAATGTCATAAAGGCGTAGCTGTTATTTACAGGTTCACTGAACTAGAGACTAATCCTGCTAACCAAGTGAAAGAAGAAATGAAAAGTGTAGCCTATCTCTTCACAGAGTTTAAATAATATCCTTTCAAATCTTTGAAATGTTTAATGTGGAAAGAAACTTCCCAGCAGCTGTTAGGGATAGCATGTTATGGAGATTCTATTTATAAACTGTCTATGGATAGAATCTCAAAAGCTTGCTATTTAAGCAGTCTCATTCGTAGTCTGGATTTCTAATTTGTCTGCTAATGATTCAACCTTTATTTAAACAATGTTGTTCTTATTTCAATCTATAAATTTATATTTGACTTAAATTATTTTCCAGTTAAATCACCAAATTTAGCTCAGGTAATTGTTCATATTCATTAATTTATGGCTTTACTAGACATTGGAGTCTACAAAATCAGGGGTTTTCAGATTTTATAGAGTGATCCCCACTTATAAATAAACAAATAAGCTAAAACATTATTACATAATTATTATCAATTAATTAATCATTCAAGTAGAGAAAAATATCATAGACATTTTAAAATACAATTTTATACATATTGCATATCTTGATTTCTCCCTTTGCAATACCTTCAGAGTCATCCAGGGATCCATAAAACTCTGACATTTAATAATAGATGATCTCAGTATGTGTGTCTTTTGGGGCAAATTATTCTAAATTAAAGCAAATTCATATTGCATGTATTTCATTTTTCTCTTAGGCATTTAATATTTAATTGGCTTCCAGTCAGCACTGAATAGTTTCAGAAAAAAAAATGAATAGAGATCAGTTACAGCACACACTAGAGAGCCTTGAGATTTTTTTCCTGTGGTATTATTTTAAATAAACCCATGATAAATAAAATAATATTATAAATAACACAAGCAATGCTGTTACACATTGTCATTTAATAATTTTATTTTGTTAGTGTTGTTTCATAGGATGTTGCAAACACAGTTGTAAAAAGATCACCATAAACCAGTCAATTTGACCTTCAAAAAGGCTTGTGCCTGAAACACTATTAATACTGTGGCAATATTTTTTCCTCCATTTGTGTTCAAGTAGTTAGGAAATGTAATTGTTTTCTCTCTCTCCCTCTCTCTCTCTCTCTCTCTCTCTCTCTCTCTCTCTCTCTCTCTCTCTCTCTCTCTCTCTCTTCAATATGTGCAATAATAGTGGGGTAAAGTACAAAAAAGTATACATTTATTTAAAGTAAAATAAATAAATAAATATATATAGATTTACATTACATTTAGTCATTCAGTAGATGCTTTTATCCAAAGCGACTTACAAATGAGGAAAATGGAAGCAATCAAAAACAATAAAAGAGCAATATAAAAAGATATATAAGTGCTATCACAAGTCTCGGTTAGCTTAAACGCAGTACACGTAGCAAGGGCTTTTTAATAATACAATAATAAAAAGAAAACTGATAGAATATAATTTTTTTATAATTGTATAATAAATGAAAAGAAAAGATTTTAAGAATAGAATTAGAATAGTGAGTGCTGAAGTTAGAGGGTCAAATAAAGATGGAAGAGATGTGTTTTAAGCCGATTCTTGAAGATGGCTAAGGACTCAGCTGCTCGGATTGAGTTGGGCAGGTCATTCCACCAGGAGGGAACATTTAATTTAAAAGTCCGTAAAAGTGACTTTGTGCTTCTTTGGGATGGCACAATCAAGCGACGTTCACTTGCAGAATCCAAGCTTCAGAGGGCACATAAGTCTGAAGTAATAAATTTAAGTAAATGGGTGCAGAGCCAGAGGTGGTTTTGTAGGCAAACATCAATGCCTTGAATTTTATGCGAGCAGCTATTGGTAGCCAGTGCAAATTAATAAACAGAGGTGTGTGGAACCACAAGCAGTTCTGTCTTGGCAAGGTTGAGTTGAAGGTGATGGTCCTTCATCCAGCAAGAAATGTCTGTTAGACAAGCTGAGATGCGAATAGCTACCGTCGGATCATCAGGATGGAATGAGATGTAGAATTGAGTGTCATCAGCAGTGGTATGAAAAGCCATGTTTCTGAATGACAGAACCTAATGATGCAATGTAGACAGAAAAGAGAAGTGGTCCAAGAACTGAGCCCTGAGGCACCCCAGTAGTTAGATGTTGTGACTTGGACACCTCACCTCTCCAAGATACTTTGAAGAACCTATCTGATAAGTAAGACTCAAACCATTGGAGTGCGGTTCCTGAGATACCCATTGCCAGTAGGGTTGATAGGAGGATATGGTGGTTACCCGTGTCAAAAGCAGTGGACAGATCAAAGCAGGATAAGTATTGAAGATTTGGATTTCTGCTCTTGCCAGTCTTAGTGCTTCAACAACTGAGAGCAAGGCAGTCTCAGTTGAATGTCCACTTCTGAAGCCAGATTGGTTGCTGTCAAGGAGGTTGTTCTGTGTGAGAAATGCAGGGACTTGGTTAAACACAGCTCGTTCAAGTGTTTTTGCAATAAAAGGAAGAAGGGAAACTGGTCTGTAGTTCTCTAAAATAGATGGGTTGAGGGTGAGTTTCTTAAGTAGTGGAGTTATACAAGCCTGTTTAAATGATGAGGGAAAAACACCAGTGTGGAGGGATGTGTTAATGATGTGAGTGAGAGCAGGTACAACTGCAGGAGAAATGGCTTGAAGGAGATGAGATGGAATAGGATCAAGCGGACAAGTAGTAGGATGATTAGAAAGGATTAGTTTGGAGACTTCTGCCTCAGAGAGTGATGAGAAAAGTATATATAGCATAGGTCTATCTTTAGTAGCAAATAAATCCAGAACAATATATACAAATTGAACAGTATTTTTTACCTCATGTAAACATTCTAAAAAGTGCCTTCACTAACTTTTATTTGCCTTAAACAGGTAAAGACAAAAATATTATAAGCACCATTGAAAATGCTTGTATTGTGGAACACTTTTTAGTTTTAAACAGCAACCGGCAGAAAAAAAAGAAAACATGAGCAAGTACTTTTACAATATTGGTGTTGTTATAAATAGTGGTCACAAAGAAACCTCACTGTGAAACAGTCAAGATTAAAAAAAATTTCAAATACATGGGGAAAAAAATCATACAAAGACAGGGCTATCATTTATAACAATTGCTACAGACTTATAGTCAGTAGTCAAGTGAAATGTTCCAGTGTTGACACCATTTCTTACAGGAGAACACAACATTATTTAAAAGGACAGTTCACCCAAAAATGTGAATTCTGACATCAAATACTCTCCCTCATACCATTCCAAATCCATACGATTTTCATTCATCTTTGGAACACAAATGAAGAGTGTTTTTTTAATTAATATTAATTTTATGTGATCTTGTCAACAATGTTTTATGATATACCTCAAGAGATAGTTCACCAAAAACTTTAAATTATGTCATTTAATTATTCACACTCATGTCATTCCAAACCCGTAAGACCTTTGTTCATCTTCAGAAAACAAATTAAGATATATCTGATGAAATCCGTATCTGAAATCAGTAATTGATGAAAAGCTCTCTGACTGACCAACGGCGAATGTGTGTGGTGCTGCTGACGTAGACCCTGCATGCGCTGCACCTTGTTTACTGGCAAATGAATGCAGGTGTATGCATCGTGGTACTCTCGTTAATAGCAGACTCTATCAGAAGAGAAGAAATCATTGAATAAAGTTGTTGTCTTTTTTACTTTGCACACAAAAGTATTCTCATAGCTTCGTAAAATTACAGTTGTACCACTGATGTCACATGGACCATTTTAACAATATCCTTATACTATGTTTCTGTGCCTTGATCGTGGCAGGGCCCACGCTGTCTATGGAGGGTCAGAAAGCTCTCGGATTTCATTACAAATATCATAATTTGTGTTCTGAAGATGAACGAAGGTCTTACAGCTTTGGAACGACATGAGGGTGAGTGATTAATGACAGAATTGTCATTTTGGGGTGAACTAACCCTTTGATTATTTTCAACCAAACAGCAACACAACAAAATGCTTTATAAACAGTTTCATTACATATGTTCCTTACATTTTTATGAATTCCAGCATATGTGACATTCTCTTCTGGATGTTTTATGTTTAAAATAAAACAGAGAATCATTCAAACAATCTGGAATCACCAATAACAATAAACAAATAAGAAATTATAAACAACACATTGTTAATTCAGAAAGCCACTCCAAACATTGATTAAATCTTTCCTATATACTCAAACAACTTTAATATCAAAGTCAACTGAATAAATGACTCAATGGCTAATTTTTTGTCATTGTTGAATAACCCTAATGGTAATTATGGTAGCATATGGTTGCAAAATTCAATTTGAAATATGCAAAATGGCAATGCAATACATAAAATGGTAATGTAGTTCTGTATTTTAATTTACATTTGACCATACATGTGTCATACATGTGTACAAGATCTAGTTCAAAATGAAAATACAGTTCTATAATTTACATTTGCCATTTTCTACTCTAGTTTTAATATGCAAATTAAAAACATTTGAACACTTTATGTTACAAAATTAAAAATGTATTACCCAAATTGATTAGATATGTTTAACATGTCCAAGCAAAAAATTTAGCAAAATTATAATAAATTGTGTTTATCCTAAATGCATTTAGACTTGGGGTAGGACACTTGCAATTACATCTTAATACTGTGTGATAATTGTAGCAGAGAGAGAGAATTATGCAAATTAATGTAACATAATATACATTTACATAAACAACAGCAGACAATTCAAAAGATACCAGACAACAACAAATTCTAACCTTTGACAAAAATATAGATTCTTTTATATATTTTAGAATTTTTTTTTATTTATTCTCAAAATATATATTATAAAGTTGCGAGAAGTTGAAACATGAAGAAAAATTGACTTGAAACTGAACTGAAAATGAATGAGTCCCTCTGGACCTCTGCTGGAAATATGTGGTCATTGCACATTCTTTCTTTAACTGTAATTCCTAAAGTTTTTCCTCTAACCTGCAAATGGCAGTATTCTATCCCTAACTCATGGGCCAACATCTAGAAACCTTTGACCTTTGTCAGTCTGTTAGCATGTTCTTTAGCCCTTGTGAGATGTCTTCTTTTCATTACTTCTATGTTCATACGTTTCCAGTGAGGAAGACTTTATATAACAATCTGTGAGATGCCTGTCCTTAAACAACCTATTTACTTTACAAGCAAGCATTGACCGACCATCTAATATCTCTTTCTGATGCTGTTGTAAATGTGGGCAATTTTTGGCTTAGTTACCCAAGCTCTAATACACCTCTGGACAAATTATTTAAAGTTTACACAAGTGCTTTGCCTCACCATGGAGCATTACAAGAGCATTGTTTGGAGCTAAACCCAGTTGTTCAAAGTGAGGACACAAAAGGATTTCAGTTGAGCTGCAGGGTGTTCTGGACAGGACAAAGGATGTACAGTATTTATTGTAGATGATTAGAAACTCATAGGCAAGATCCTTTGACCTAATGTGGGATGGGAGTAGCTAGAGTGGTACTGCTAATGTCAAGAATGACTTGACATTGAAATGCTTTCATATTTCATCTACTGAACAAGTACAATCTATTGTTCCTGAAGAGGCAAATAGACTTTAAGTGTTTCTGTTAGAGATCCATCTAACAAAAAAAAAAGGCACAGAGCTTGAAAGCCTCTGGAGAAGTTCATTCAACATAAGTGTCAGATGGACATCTTCCTTATGTTCAAAAATACTTTTTTTAAGGGAACTAAAAGACTTCAAATGATAGATTCCAGATCCTAGCCTACCACAGAAACTTACATAACAGGGTAAAATCAAAGACTACCTGCACATGCAGACCAAATGGACTTGGTCAAGTTTTTTTTTTTTTTTTTTTTTTTTACTGAATTGGACAAGATCCTAAAATTAATCCTTAGTCTGCAGAAACCTTTGAGACCTCTACATTTACGGAAACATCTTATCTGTGGCAATGACACCAAATATATCCCTGCACTGTAAAACATCATAGCCCAAATAAGTTATATGAACTTACTTTTCCTCTTTAACTTAAATTGTCATTTTAAGTTTTGGATACTGAACTTAAGTTTATACGTTATTGAAAATGTAAACGTAAAGTAATGTGTTGTCTTGACTTCTTCTGAGTTTTGTCTGGCTTGTAAAAGTTAATTTAACGGGATAGTTCACCCAAAAATCAAAATTATGTCATTAATAACTCACCCTCATGTCGATCCAAACCGGTAAGACCTCCGTTTATCTTTGGAACACAGTTTAAGATATTTTATATTTAGTCCGAGAGCTCTCAGTACCTCCATTGAAACTGTGTGTACGGTCTACTCTCCATGTCCAGAAAAGTAAGAAAAACATCATCAAAGTAGACCATGTGACATCAGAGAGTCAATATTTTGAAGCATCGAAAACACATTTTGGTCCAAAAATAACAAAAACTATGACTTTATTCAGCATTGTCTTCTCTTCCGATTCTGTTGTGAGAGAGAGTTCAAAACAAAGCAGTTTGTCATATCCGGTTCGTGAACCGGATATGACAAACAGCTTTGTTTTGAACTCTCTCTCACAACAGACACGGAAGAGAAGACAATGCTGAATAAAGTCGTAGTTTTTGCTTTTTTTGGACCAAAATGTATTTTCGATGCTTCAAAAAATTCTAACTGACTCTCTGATGTCACATGGACTATTTTGATGATGTTTTTCTTACCTTTCTGGACATGGACAGTATACTGTACACACAGCTTCAATTGAGGGACTAAGAGCTCTCGGACTAAATCTAAAATATCTTAAACTGTGTTCAAAAAATAAACTGAGGTCTTACGGGTTTGGAACAATACGAGGGTAAGTTATTAATGACATAATTTTGCTAATTGGGCGAACTAACCCTTTAACTCGTGTCTGTAAGTTATATGTTGGGGGAGGGGCGATACACGGACACTGCGGAATACTGAGAGAAGCCATCGCCATTTTGGGTTAATGCAGCTGCCTGGAGACCTTACACGAATTCGTGTCGAGAACATAGACAGTAAAAGAAATGGACACAGCGACCCCATTGGAACTCAATTGAGACAAGTTTTTAGCACTTCCGTTTCTGACGCGCAGACTCAAACTAAGCTTGATGACGTCAGCAACCTGTCTGACAGATGTAAATCTTCTAGTAGCTGTGCGTGCAAACTGCCATCGTTAATCTTGCAGAGACGGCGAGCTTGAGCGGGGAGTTCTTTGGCGTGAGTGAGCAGGAGTAAGTATTCTGATTAATTATTTTGTATAGTATTTTAAAATGTAACGTCAGGGCTTGTATCTATGGGCTTCTCTCTTGACGTCTCCCCGATTGCCTGCGAGCTTTTACTCCTGTCTGTACGGTAATTTCTCTACTGTGCGATGGAAAGTCGAGTGGTTATGACGCAATCGTTAGCCTATTTTTACAAAAACTGTTTCTACGGGGCCATAATGTAACATAGAAGGTAATGGAGCCCTTTATACATTGTCGTGTATCTTTACAAAATAAATAATGGACAAATGGAGTCTTTAAACACCTCAGATGTATAGTTATTCGCTGTCAAAGTGACGCCAAAATGAATAGGAGTCAATGGGATGCTAACGCAAGTGAAGTTCTGCTACAAGATGGTGGCACGCGGCCGACTTCAACTTCCGGTCGACTTCCTTCACGCCTGGTCGAGAAACACAAAGAATGCGAGGAAGGTGAGTTTTTGTTTTTTTATTTGTAATGATAAATGAATAATGTTGCGATTTATTGCATGTTAGCAAATTTGACCGTGCTTCGCGAATGTAATATGACACCACGAGTTTTCCCTCCTTTATTCACTGTTTTCCAGAGCCTCAAACGCTAAAATAGTTATATCCCTTTGGTTCACAGTGCTTATATTTTAGTTGGTCTTCGACCTGAAGTCTGCAGGTATTATTATTTATTGCATTGACTGTGCTCCGCGAGTGTAAGACCGCTGTCTTTTTTTTTTTTTTTTTGCTTTATCTGGAATCTCAAATGCTGAATTTTGGTCAAGTGTTTACTATAAGCAAAAACCTTTGAGCATTCATTGGAAATAGACCAATTTCACATGTGTGTTCTTATTGCTTTTAGTGAGAGTTTACAACATGAGGATTGTTCAACACAGTCAATGACCATGTATTGTGCAAATCATTCAAAGGTCAGAAAGCTACATGTACTTGTTTATATAGAGAACACTTACAATCTTTAAAGTAACTGATGAGCCGTTATTTTGTATCATTACACACGGCCTGCCACTCCTCATTTTTCCCCAATTCATGCCTTTTTTTTTTTCCCCCTTAGTTATATTTTCTACCTCTTTTATACCACTTATCTACCTTTCTTCTAGTTCTGTATATTATTAGAGAAACTTTGATGTTTGGTTGATGAAATGGATGTTTAAGCACTTGTTCAAATGGCTTTTTAAAACCTGTTTTCCTACAATAATTTGTATTCTCAAACCATTCTCAAAGCTTGTACATTACTTGAATTTATTTCAATACATTTTTACTTTTTTTGAGCAGACCAGTTACAAGTCTATTTATTATGAGCTGATTTGAGTTTTCTTGAACTGATAATGTAATGTAAAGTAAGTTGTTTTAACTCAGAGCATCAAGTTGAAACAACAAATGACCATTAGTTTAATAAATTGTAAAACTTAACTTCTTGATATATAAATTCATGTATTTTTACATAGATATATAATTCATGTATTTTTACTTGAAAGTGAAAGTGAAGTGACATTCAGCCAAGTATGGTGACCCATACTCAGAATTTGTGCTCTGCATTTAACCCATCCAAAATGCACACACACAGAGCAGTGAACACACACACACACTGTGAGCACACACCCAGAGCAGTGGGCAGCCATTTATGCTGCGGCGCCCGGGGAGCAGTTGGGGGTTCAATGCCTTGCTCAAAGGCACCTAAGTCGTGGTATTGAAGGGGGAGAGAGAACTGTACATGCACTCCCCCCCCCCCACAATTCCTGCCGGCCCGGGACTCGAACTCACAACCTTTCGATTGGGAGTCCGACTCTCTAACCATTAGGCCACGACTTCCCTTGACCATGTGTGTTGCAAAACTTTACTTGAAGAAAACCCATCACTGCAATGTCCCAGAGTTTTTAAGAGTAGAACAATGCTACAATTCTTGTCTATATTTGAACATTCCCACCTGCAAGAAGTAAATCCCTTTGAAACAACTATTTAGTGGGTCATGAATTCTGTCCTTGTCATGACACCCTTCTGTGAAATGTTGTCTGGTCTGTGCATTTACAAGAGTGATTAGCTGCAGCAAATGACAATATTATCATACACCTTTAAAAACAAATTTTAGTCATGCATTGGATATTCTTCTATTTAGAACTCTACAATATGCTTTGTATTGAAGATATTTCATGATAGTTTCACAACAGATCTAAGTGTTCTAACTCATTTCCAAAGGGAGCTAGCGGTGTAGATTCTCAGCAGAGCTCATAAAATGCCACAGCCTTACACTGAATAGGCTTTTAGTAGTTGAGGAAGACCTTTTAAAGTCCCTGCCGCCCAATGTCAAAGAGGGTTTCTGTAGAACAAAGCATGCAAGTAAGCCTGAGGCGTGTCAGATCAGACAAGCTGTGAACATATGATCTGGTACAGAGGCTGTGGAGACAGTCGGATACTCAAGTTAATGTCTGCTATGGCTTTTGTGGAGGAGGATGGAAGTAATGAATAGCTTTTGTGGCTCTTTGGCGTTAGTTTCCATTCCTGATATCGTTTTAAATACTAAAAACACATAAGTACTAAAAATACACACAAGTTACATTACAAAGTACTAAAAATACACACAAGTTACTTAGCTCATGTTTTATTTATTTTTTAATTACATTTCTTGAATTGTTGTTTAGTAGTTCACGCTCATGTAATTGTGGTTATTTAGTAGCCTAATAATATAGGCTAGTCAACCCATGTGTGAATTACAGTGGTTTACAATAAACCACTGCCTTGCTGATACACTTATCCCCAGCTCATTCTCTCGTCTTTTTTAGGTTAAACAATAATTCTAAAAACTGTTAAAGCCATAATTAACTTTAGCTTGACGCACGGGAAATGGCTTTATTTGCTTAGTTAAAATGGTGGGGATATGGAGGATATGCCCTTGAGAGCTGCTGTAACAATGAGGTGCTTATGGGTCATGGACAGATGTAGCACGACATAACGCGCAAAATCTAAACGGAAAATGAGAAAGGCGGGACTCGGAACGGTTTTGTCATACTGAAGACCCGCCCAAGGTATTTCAGCCTATAGCAGCTGGAGGACAGAACTGCAAGCGTGTATGTGAGAACCGCAGCCACAAGGACATGCTACAGTCCCCGCTAGAATCTTCAGCAGTAGACGGAGAACGCGCCTTCAATCCATCTAAAGGTGAGCCAAAACCGGGACCGTTTCATTCGCGTTTTCGGTGTTTGAAGCCAGACGTTAACATCGCAGATGTTTATTTTGGATAATTTCATCTTCATGACGTAATTGTGGGATAGACGGGGCAGCGTTTAACTTTTCAACCCCCCTCGGTGAGAAAAACGTGGTAACGTTGCAGTTTTTGTTCTAAATGTGTTTTAGTGGATCGAATTGAACAAAACAAATGCTTCAGACGAAAGAAAATTGAAGACCGTGGGGAAAGTGATGATAGAGTTAATTGAAAATCAATAAAGATTTTGCCTCAGTTACGTCCTTTTATGATTTAATTTTTGTTTGTTTGTTTTATTGAATGATATTTAGCTTATATTTTTTTTACATTAAACTTAATGCATCCAGACAGGCCTCCATTTAAAATACTTTACAATTGTAAGTAGCCTAAGCGTGAGTCTAGTCAAATTTGAGGATCTAAAATGAATACAAAATCTAACGAGTAACGGTGAACGTGCATTGTTTTTGTTTTGTCCTGTGAGTGGAAATTAATGTTGTCGTTTTTTCGATTTCCGTAATTAGCGGTAGAGGAAATCGCCTACACGTAACATTACAAAACATAATCGTCCGTGCGAATGTCTGAAAGTGAGCTCCTCTTCACCCTGCTGACTGGATGTGTCTCAGACGGGCAACGTTTTTTTTCCACGACTATTATTGAGAATCACCCCATTTCCTGGCAGGAAGAGCTGCTCCAGGAGATGGTACAGATCTCCACTGAGCTGAGTTTAGTAGGATACTTAAAGCTATTAGCCTAGTTCTGCAGCAATGCAAATCTGCACATTGCTTATTTCTTGCCTATCAGAACTAGTTGGATTTTTCCATTCAGTCTGCCAACATTTTATTAGTTTCCGTTTTGTAGAGTCTGAACATTGAATATAGTGCAGCATTTATCTGTAATAACCCAGCTAGAAATGCTACGTTCCCAGGACGTTCTCAGAACGTCCCCACTGGTGTCAAGGACGTCGCCTAGTAACGTTCCAGGAACGTTTGGAGACGGTCATGATGTGGAGTTCTTTAAAGGGTCGGGGGACGTTATTTTGCGGACCTTCACAGAACATTCAGGACGTTATCGGAACGTTTAGGGGACCATGTTATATTTGCAAATGTGATGTTCCCAGAACGTTCTCAGAACGTCCCCACTGGTGTCAAGGACGTCGCCTAGTAACGTTCCGGGAACGTTCGTAGACGGTCATGATGTGGAGTTCTTTAAAGGGTCGGGGGATGTTATTTTGAGGACCTTCACAGAACATTCAGGACGTTATGTGAACGTTTTCAGAACGTCCCCACTGGTCTCAAGGACCTGTAGGGAACCAAACTAGAATTTTACTGCAAAAAACACTTGTTCTTTCAGAACTTTAAATAGGAATAAGCATGCACGTTTAACACATTCAAAGATAAAATCAGTCATTTATTTTGTGTGAACAAAAACAGATTATAAATAAATTATATATTACATAAATTATATATATATATATTATACACACACACAAATATTAGGAAACAGTAATAACAACAAGAACACATATATTCATTTTATGTTGCGTAAATGGTGAACAACAAATAACAAAAACAATAATTTATATTAAATATATACTGTGTGTGTGTGTGTGTGTGTGTGTGTGTGTGTGTGTGTGTGTATCAGTCACTGTCTCCATCCTCAGGAGGTGCCCGAAGTTCTTCTTCCGCTGCCTGAAAAAATTTAACATTATATTTACCAATCACTTCAACGACTTTTTAATTACTTTTAACTCCACTTTGTTTATAAGTACCGGTACTAAGTAAATAAATCAAAACAGTTATGTTATTCTAGAGAATAGAGAGAGAGAGAGAGAGAGAGAGAGAGAGAGAGAGCTCTCATTGAATAAAACAACTTACAGGTGTTGCGACCAACTTGGCACGGTGAGGTGCATGTTTGAGGGTTTCCCCTATACATGTATCAATTTCCTTTTCTGTGCGTTTCGGAAATTGTTTGGCACAAGCACCTAGAAGAGAAAAAAAAATGTAACAAAATAAATGTGAAAAGTCTCAGGGCTCAAAACTATGCTGAAAAGTTTTTACAAGAACAATAGTCACAGCTCCACCGAACAAAAATTGAAAAAAGAGACACTTAAACATTTAAAATGGACCATTATTATGACGTTATTGTTATACATTTTTAAATATGTAGACTAGGCTATTATAGGTATTTTTATAGTTTGGATTATTTTATATTTTTATTTTATATTTGTTATAATATCCCATTAGTCCTAATAGATGCGATTTCAACTATTTCTGTAGTACTTTTATAAAGAACACCGCTTTTTCACATAACGCAGTGAAGCAGCCCTGCACGAGAGAATAATTGATTCTATAATAAGAACTGATCAACCGATTCAGCACCATCGCCTCGGACAGCACCGGGGAACGGCGCGATGTGGAAATAATATTGCTGATGACGCAATTGCCCTGCTCCCTCCAAAATGGATACAAATGCATATTCTACAAGGGGGTTAAAATAATCTAAATAAATACATGACGATTATCACTATTGACATAAAATGTGAAAATAAATTAAAAGTGTTACGCCATATTACAGTAGGCAGTTATGACATGCAAAATATGAATTTTTATTTAAGCGTTGAGCATTATAAACAATCAGACACGAATCTGATGAGCTCATGTTGCAATAACCAATCATATGAGTTTAAAACAATCACATGCAAACGTAATGCATATTTTTAGGAACACATCTATAAAAATATGCCTGTATTTCAAGTTGATAAAATAATTTTTAATAAAACAATTTAAAATCCATATCAGTTTATTTGTGTCCACGCGCCACGCCCTCCCAGGAATCTATAACGTTAACTATACTTCCACTTTTAAAAATTCATCATAACCGCGCGCGCGATCTGCTTGCAGTCGTCGAGATGGATTCTGAGGAGTTTAAGAAAAGAATAGCTAGTGGAGGAGTTTGTAAAGTTGTCGACAATACGTCATCAAAAATCAAGTCCAATATGTGGGAGAAATTTGGAGTTAACTGAAGAAAATATTGTGAACGGCTTATTTGCTGCATGCATTTTCGTGTTCGGAAATGTGGAACTTCATTGCTGAGGAAGCACAGATAACTGGTTAAGTGAGGAAGTTCATTAAATAACTTCATATTCATATTTTCTCACAATATTTTGTCACCTATATCACAATGCATCTGTTATTTTATTTTTTAAATTCTCATATTTACATTTACATTTATTTGTTTAGTTTATTTTAATAAAGTTTTGACATCCAAAAGTACACTTTATGAGCAATATGAATAAGTGAATAAGTAAAACTAAAACCATATGAAACATTTATGATTATTAGTGATGAAAACAGTTGTGCTTCTTCACATTTTTGTGTTTTTCAGGGTTATTTGATAAATGAAAGAAAAAAAAGCAGCATTTATTTGAAATGTAAATCTTAACTCTCTTTTCTGGCCAATTTAATGCATCCTTGCTGAATAAAATGATTTTTTATTTTTTTTACTTGTTTTTTTTTTCGTTTAGAAGTCAAAAACGAGAAAACAAATTATTCGAAGGTACAGGGACAGTACAGACATTTTTCTGTTTATCATTTGCTCTTTAAAAAGTTGCATGATGAAGTGAAAAGAAGAGAGAAGTTTTGAAAAGCATACTTAAAACAATATGGTGGAGGGCTGTCCCAATGAAGGTCAGTTTTCCTTTTCGGCCTTTCAGGCTGTAATTTGACCAGGCCTCATTGGTGGCTATTTTCCGAAGGATTCTCCTCACAGCGTCTCCAATGTTGCTACCTCCCATCAGGCTCAAAAACTGTATCTATGCAACATATAAAGATAAATAAAGCAATTGTTAGTATTGCAATGCCACATGGAGCAGGGTAACTGCTGACACACAAGCAAATGCGAGAGGTGTATGTATTTAATTCTGATAATTTAGCCTACATGCACACAGATCTACATTTTGAACTTAAAAATGTCACTTTTGTGACAAAAAGGTTACTGACCCCTGTGCTATATCAACATACCATCCTTTTTTTCCCTTCTGGGCCCTCAAGTTTTAATAGGAAAGCTTGCAGCTCCTGCAATGTTTTGCAGGGCTTCTCAATGGTCTCCTGTGGTGGTGTTGTGATGGTTGCCGGACCAGGACGATTCTGTTGAATAGCCTGGATCAGACGCTCAATAGAATTGGAAATATCTGTTGACATTCTCTCAATTGCGAGGAGCATCCGCTGCTCAGATTGTTCGATGAGATGCTGGAAATCTGAAAAATTTAGATGGGTGAGATGATGATGATGATGGTAGGGGGGGTTCATCTTGACATTTAGTTATTTGCTTAGTATTCAGGCATATGTGTGGTACTTCAAGAAATAAAATATAGACATTGGCATGACTGTATTGCCAGATGCAATAGCTGGTCTAATTTGGATAGTAAGTCAAGTCATCTTCATTTATATAGCACTTTTAACGATGCAGATTGTTTAAAAGCAGCTTTACAGAGATGAATGTATAATTTAAGGTAACAGAGATTGAGATTAGAAAATGCAGCCATAATCTTAATTTACTGAAGATTAAAAAAAAAAACATTTATCTTAACAAATGAATAGAATATCAACATTAAAAATGCATACCATGAAAAGTATTATTAGCTGAAAGATTTGGAAGGGATGGCTCATCTTCCTCAGGTGAGTGAGCTGTGATGTCAGTAGGTGGTTTGTCTAAAAACAGACATTGAAAGCATGCGATAAACTCAGTTCAGGGGAGTTGAGTACTTTTACACAAAATGCCATGACAAAAAATACCAACCTGCAACTCACACAATATAAGACACTCCAACCAAATTCAAAACATTTTTAAAATAGGATTTCCATTAGAAATTTGTTTGTACTGTATTTCACACAAAATAGCTTCTTCCCGTCAGCTGGCAATGCACTTATTTTGCCTGTTCACTAATTGACGCTGACACACCACCATCAAATCAACACAACACAAGAAATTACACCAAAAGTTAAATCTGTTACTTACAACTTGGAGGCTTTGGGAGGCTTGATGGCTTCTGAGAGGATGTTGACATTTTTCTCCTTTTTTTGGTAGGAATCTCACATTCTCCTATTCATTCAGGATGAAACAGTTTATATATAGTTTAGTTTTATAGAGTAGTTTTCTCTGTAATCATGGCATGATTTTTATACATAAACAGTGGACTAATGCATGACAAAAAGCAATCGCATATGTTTACCTTCACTCTCGGTCCAGTATTTTGATGGTACTTTTTTTTTCCGCTCTTTTAGCACCTCTTCTTCTGTGTCCACGTTTGAACTTTCTACAGCTTTTTTGGCTCGTTCTCTGGCTGTCTTATAGTTGTCTAAGGACAGAGTAAATTTGAGTTGTCTTTTTAGTTTTTGTAATCATTTTACTGTGTAAAGGCAGTGTACTTTCATATGACTATATATTTATTCAGTTTTCTCACCAGTCTCGGAGAGTATTCTTATTTTGTGCCGCTTCCAGAGCTCCTTATCTGGCCTTTGGGAGGCCTTTGCCATGGCAGCAGCGTTTCTACGGGGCCAGTAGCAAATCAGAACCTAAAACATTTCAGGGAATATGTTATTTCCGGTATTACGTGTGTGTGTGTGTGTGTGTGTGTGTGTGTGTGTGTGCGCATGTACCCTTACCCCATTCACCTCCTCTACCCATAATGCAGGCGCCACAGCAATTGCATTTTCTTGTTCAAAAATAACTATGTAAAATCCAACCTACATTACAAACAGAAGAACAGACACTCCTTAGAAAAGACGGTCAATATTCAGTATATGAAATCTAAGTTAAGACATTAAAGCAATGACAGAAAAAAAATAATACTAACTATGTACATATTTCCATATTTCATTAATCAAGGTCATGAAGGAGAGAAAAGACAACTTTGCGGCCATGCCCATCCTCAAGGATCATTGCCCTTCCTTGCAAGTTTGCCTTGTCCAGTATCTCCATCTTAGATGGACCACATACATAGGCTCCATAGAACATCGAGTCACATGGCTGGTAAAGGTACGACGTTAAGTGCGAGAATACTCTACATAAGAGCTTTCCGGAGTTGGTCCTCTCCAGAACTTCACAGCAGGATGTTGGGCTAACAATGTAAACATTATTAGGATGTTTCAATTGTATTGGTTTCTCTTCACTTGTTTGTATAGGAATCTGTGAACGTTCTTGGAGCCGTTTTGCTGCTTGGACTAGAACATGGTTTCCTGATCTAACCATCTTCTTCAGCTGGTGCATGTAGCTCTCAAACGCAAAGGCACTACATTTGTCTAATGATCCATATGTGGTGGCATCAGCAGTGAGGTGAAGCAGTGAGTGCACATTGTACACTAGGAATTCTTTCCCATATATGTGCCGGCCTTGTTCTACAAAATATGTGAGGAGTTCATGGGCATACACATTGTGGGTTTGTGTTAAATGTGGAGACACTAGTATACACAAAGCCACACTAAAGGCCATGAAATGACTGTATAGGGTTTCTGGCAGGATTCCCCGGAGAACAACTTTGCCAGTGTAGAGCATAAACTGCCTGAATTCAGTGGCCTTCCACCTCTCCAATTCCTCCAGACTGCGTGGCTTCCTGGCAAAAATATGGGGTATGTCATTTCTCAAGTTCCTTAGCCTCTGATTGACCTCCCTCAGCTGAGCCGGCGATAGTCGATGCCCCGACTTGCCCTGTGACCATAGTAGGAGCATTTTTCTCATCACTCCCAGGCAGCACTGGTGCATGTAGTCAGCAGGGAAAGACTTGATCATGTCAATTTGGAGATTGCTGAAAGGGGACACAGCATTTTCGTGATGATGTTCTGGTTGGTGTTGCTCTCTAAATGAGACATCGTTCCTCAAAGTGAGGTCATGCACTTGTTGGTAAGTGATGCGCCCCTCCCAGTTGCCTTTTTGGGTGCATTTGTCACAGCCATAGTAACCTGAGAATTGTTTGATGCACTTCAGCATGGCTTTTGCTGGTGCATCACAGGTAATGCATCTCAATCTTACATTGAGTGTTGTTTCTCCCCATGCAAAGCCATTCATTAGAATCATTTTCAGTTCATCTGATATGACTTTAATGAAGTCCAGTGATTTGGGCTTGGCCTCAGTGAGGGCAATGGTCAAAGGAAATGTGCTTGCTGGTTTTAGATGTACTGTGCAGAGTACAGGCCAGAAAGATTTACCAGTGCTCTTAAAGAGTGGCAGTCCATCTACATTGAGGGAAATCTCAAGCTCAGTGATGTCTTTTGCATAATTGTAGGGATACCGATTCAAGCACATGATTAATTGTTCAGTCACTCCTAATTTAATGCATTCCACACCAGACACCATTTGGCTTTCAACAGGATCCGTTTTTAATAATGTTTTAGTAGTAGATGGCAGGTGTTTATGCCCGTGATTCCTGAGAATTTTGAGCAGTTTTTCTGCAGCATTGTGCTTGATATTATATTCATTGATCCACCTCTTTAACTCCTCTTCTAAATTTTCAGTGGGCATATCAATGTTGGCAGTATTCTGAAAAAACTCTCCATCCATGTCACTACTGGAATATTCAAGAACCATATTCTCTGTGTCTTCTGCCATTGTATGTTGTAGTGATGTGACTGCACTGATGTCAGTATTGACAAACGACATTTCATTGCTGTCACTATTAGATTCTCCAGTCATTGCATTTTTTAGGCCTGGGTTCCAGATTGGCATAGTGTCCCTGGGATTGTGTGCTTCATTGTTTAGCACAGTACTAGGACCAGCTGCGTTAATGTGCACATTTCTCATTTTCCGTTGTACCCTCTGCCATAGTCGTTTGTATTCTCTTTTCCTAGCTTCTGCAGGCATCCAGTTGTGTGACACAGCTATGTGTTTTTTTCTCTGCAAATGTGTACACGCATGTTATTTAAGTAAAAAAACCTAAAGATCGTAAATTTTTAGGCAAATACAGTGATCTTTCACGCCACATTATAAGGTGAAAAACATCTTGATATAACATTGAACTTATCACATTGCTGTGAAATCGATCCCTTTTCTGGCATGTCAGCAATATGCTGTAAATTTGAAAACCTTTTTTGCAAGACAAGCCTACCTTCTGAGATGACATCATGGTAATCTGTCTGTAGGGCAGGGTCTGGAAAGCACAAAAAAGAGAAAAAGTGAATTGAAATCACATATACGTCGACGTGGGACAATTTTATTTACACTTGTTACTTCAAAGGATACAGATGATATTAGATACAATGCCTGAATTGTGAATTGCCTAACCGGTTGTGCATTAAAGTGTAATTTCTATAATTATTACTATAATTATTATTATTATTATTTTATTTTTATTTTATTTTGTTTGTGTGTTTTGTATTTATGTATTTATAGTTTGTTCTGGTTTTGTTATGTTTTGTTAAACATGGACCTTTATTTTCACCAAAAAGGCTTATTTCTTCTTTTTTTCCCTGCTTATTTCTAGGCTCTTTTTTTAAATGCAAGCGCAAACTGGGTGCTGGCTGTTTGGCCAGAATAAGCTCGAAGTCGTGCACCTCTGGAAGCGGAGTTTCGTGCAAAGTTACAAAAAATGCCGTGCACACATTTGCGCGAAATGGGGTCTCGCGCCCACTGTGATGACGGCACCGTCGCGCTCGTGCGGAGGTTGAGGGACGCGCGCGCTCACAGCCAAGCCTGTGAGAAGGCGCGTTAATTTTCAAATAAAGTATAATTTACAAAAATGATATTAATTGTATTCATAATTTATTTTAAAGTAGCTAATGTTAACATGACAGACCCTAAAAAATTAATGAGCTTATCTGAAAAGGATAAGCTACTTCTTTAGACCAAATGACATCACGTAAACATAACGGTATTTAACGACAAATAACGGCGATGACAGTGCGGACCAGTGGTATAAAGTTAAAGAAAAAGACGGAAAAACAGTTTGTCTGAGTAAATGTGGTACATTTATTACTGGAAAAGAAAGTCCGTCAATTTTATGACAATTTATTCAATTTCTTGTGGAAACGGCCGTTTTACCATGAGAAAATTTCGCTCAAAAGCTAACGTTACTGTCCTTATAATTCCATATTATTATTATTTATATCATGTAACGTACATTATATGTCATTTTGTTTTTGTGTTTTTAATTTAAATAGAATGGTTAATTAGAAGAATTACCTCAGAGAAACTGACAGTTGGGATGTTGGGATGTCCACTGAGTGAGTGAGGTGTGAGTACGCTGTGTGTGAGCGCGATGGTCACAGACCCCAGCTTATATACCCGCTGCCAGATTTAGAATTTGTGACCTATATAGGTGTTAAACGTTTTTTATTTTATAAAAAAATATGTATATTTATATAATGATATATTGCGTTGTAATACTAATAATTACGTTATATTATGTAATGGATAATGTGAAAAATAATAATAAAGAAAATAATAAAGAAAATAGCCATTTCCGTCTAGATACCTGCGTCCATAGCAACACTTTGTTTTTCATGGCAACGGTGTGTTATACTTAGCAGCGCCTGTTATCAAGAAATAATACATTAGAATACAAATATATAAATTAAATGAGTATAAATTAATATATATACATATAATTTAGTATTATTTACTAATAAATAATTCATATTATAATAATTGTAATTTAGTATTATTTTTACAATTTATTTAAAAATGTTTATGTGCAAATAAACCCAATAGGTCATATTTCCCGGTTGTAAAATTGTCGTGTTTTATTCGTCTTATAGATAGGCGAACATTTCTCATGAAAAATCGTTCATTATTGTAATGTATAAGATTATAAACGTCTTACCTGTTTCTTCTTCTCAGATGTGCAGAACCTGACTCATCCCATTGATTTTTTTCTTCATGGTAAAAAATAAATAAATAAGTCTTCTCCCAGAATGAGGTTCAAGCAGCTGCTTTCCTTTTGTATGTATATATATATTTATATATTTATTTATTTATTATTATTTTTTTTTTTTTCATTACCTAGATACATATAGGCCTATTATAATTATACAACATACAAAAACCAGTGGCGGATACAGAACGTCATTAATAGGTGGGCCTGGTGAATATACAGAGGGGCCTCGGGTTTTTTAATCTTATACACCTGATTCCCGGGCTCTGTATTATAGAGCTTTCACACTGCGCGCGGATGCGGTCCGGCGATCCGTTCCATGTGCGGTGCAGTGCAGAGATCGTTTCCGCACCGAGTCTATTTCTGATGTGCTGCACGCGCTGAATTAAAGTGACAGGCTGACGGTGCATGGTTCGTGATCAAAATGAACACAGATTGACATGAAAATATAATAATCTCACCATAAATGCGTTTAATTAAATAAAATGTAGTAATCTCACCATAAATGCATTTAATTTATTTATACTCTTTTACACAGTCATGTTTTTTTTACTTTAGGACCGGGGTAAAGCAAGGAAAAATAAATTTACTTCAACAAGGCAACATAATGTACAACTCTCGTCTCATTCATGGTGGAGGTGAAAAAACAATTTCTTTGTGACATGCAATATTTATTGTATTAAAACTTAAATGCAAAAGAAAAGGCATGTTAGTCGGCTGTTTTTGTCAATTTTAAGATTTGAAATGTTTGCGATTTTGCGAAGTACTACATGGTTAAATATTTTACCACTTGTTTGAGCAACTTAATATATAAATCTATATAAGTAGCGCTGAATACGTTGTTTAAATTGTGTTAAAACGTCTATTAAAGAGTGTATATGTACAAAGAGAATCGCAATGCTGACAACCCTTTTTTTTTACTTTTTTAATAAAAGTTTCTGATAACTTCTGGATTTGAAATACAAATAGTGAGTATGTGTTTGTGGTAGCCTACAGTCGTGGATCAGTCACGCATAACTTTTAAGTCAGTGCGCGCACGGAGAGCGTGTGGCCAGCCCGTGCAGAAAACAAATTCACAAGCGAACCAGCTGTGTTGCATGATAGCATCACTGGACTGACACGTGATATGCCGACATATTTTTATTTTGTAGCTATTTTTCGTAGCTACTTTACTTAAATGTCCTCATGAAACTATTAAAATTAAATTATTTATTAATTTGTTATTATTAAAATTAAAAAAAATTAATTGTTTTTATTAATCAGATTGGGTGGGCCACCAGTCAATCTGCCCACCCAGGCCCACCCATATATCCGCGCCTGACAAAAACTAGCCAAAACACATCTAACAGAACAAAAGTTTATTTATTTATACAACATTAACGTGCTTTTTAAATTAACGAAATGTAATATTCATCTTTATAGAAGATACAGTACAATAGCCTACAACAATCTGCAAACTTCATATTCATAGCAGATTTAAAACAGTCCTTTTTGTGGTGGTTTATTTTGCTAAAGTTTTCTTGATATTGTGAGTTTACACAAATAAAAGCTTTAAATAATGTATTATTCTTATGACCAAAAATTGAGTATTTTAAGTTGTTTACACTGTTGACAGGAAAAAAATGCAAGCGACTGCATGGCCGCTTCCATGCCCTGCAGTGCGCGCGCTCCCCACTCCGCACATAAAGAAAGGACGATGCACCAGCAGCAGTGGCTCACAGTTGAATTGGGCTGCAGCTCTCCCTTCTGAATACAGTCAGCCGCGGGTGTGGCAGAAAAATTGAACTGCATCACTTATGCATCGCTTATTTTCACGTTGCCTTGATCTATGACATTGTATTGTTTTGTATGTCTATTTGTTAATAAGGGATTTATGGACACATCAAGGATTTTAGATCTGTAGAGTAAAAGCCATAGTTTTTATTTTGAAGTAACAAATATCAAATCCTACCCACAAAATTAGCAGAGAGGACCTAATAAATTGGCTAGCATGTTAGTGTTATTATTTAACAAATAAGTTTAATACTTATTGTATTATTATTTAATATTTTCATTAATTAGATGTAGATTTAATACATCTTTGCGTTAATTAATTTGTCATATTTTTAACGTTGTTGTGTGACCATATAATAACCACATTGGGAACGTTATTATATGACCAACAGAGGACCATGCGAGAACGTTCTGTTAACATCCCGAATGTCCTCTTTGTAACGTTGTTGTGTGACCATATAATAACCAATATCGAACGTCCCCCTAAAGTAATAACGGGAACGTTATTATATGACCAACAGAGAACCGTATGGGAACGTTCTGTTCACGTCCCGAATGTCCTCTTTGTAACGTTGTTTCATGACCATATAACAACCAGTATGGAACGTTCCCCTAAAGTCACTTTGGGAACGTTATTATATGACCAACAGAGGACCATGCGAGAACGTTCTGTTAACGTCTCAAATGTCCTCTCTGTAACGTTTGCTATGTGACCATAAAATGCCCCAAATAGAACGTCCCCCTAAAGTCATTTAAGGAACCTTGAACTGCAGCACTTTCATAACCAAAAGAGGACGTTCCAAGAACGTACCTAATGTTCTGTAAAGGTTCGGAACTTTCGTTACCTTTAGACAACTTTTAGGGAACGTTGCACAAGGTCACGAGAACGTCCCCTCCTACGTGGGAAATGTCATGAAATTCTATCTATTAACATTTATCCATTTTTGATAGTCTTGTTATACTCTTGGAAGTGTAATTTAAGTGCATTTTACAAGTTTTAAACTCACGTCAGGAATATATCTTGTAACAAACTCATCCAGGAATCAGGAGTTCAGATACTTGAACTGCTGCAGCTGTTCACAAATGTTCAAATATTATGCACTGTCTGAAGAAGGCTGCCTGTTGAAGCATGTTGCATTCACAGCGAAGTTCTTTTAACCCTGGGATCCTTTTTTTATAATGGTTGTGGCTTCTCATTCTATGCATACAACACAGACAGATTGCATCTAAATATGCATGCTTTGATGCTGTCTCTTTTCTGCAGAAATATTTATAAAAGTACAAACTGTATGTGGATACTGGAGTATATTTGAACCTGAATAAGACCGATTTTGTTTCTGCTGTAAGCTCCCTTGAATGGTTAACATTTCCAGAAAGTACACCACTTGAGGATTTATGATCAGCTGAGGTTGGGTTTACCTAATTCATTTGCTGACTAGATTGTGATGATTAAGTTACTAGTCTTGTACACTTTCCTGTAATTGTGTGTTTACAAGATTGGAAATTTATATTTTGTTTTAGTGTATTCAAATTTAGACTAGGGCTGGCAAATGATTAATCACATCCAAAATAAAAGTTTTTGTTTACATAATATGTGTGTGTGTACTTATATTTATTATGTGTATATATAAATACACACATGTATATATTTAAGAAAAATGTTATGTTTATATATTAAATATATTATATAAATTATATAAATATATACATGTAAATATTTTCAAAGTATATGCTGTATGTGTGTGTATTTATAAACATAAGAAATATACACAAAACATACACATTATGTAAACAAACATTTATGTGAAGTGTTATTTATTTGGGTTGACCTTGCATGTAAAGTACATACGGGATGTTTTCGTTTATCTGATGTTTTGATGGGAGAGAGCAATTAAGGCTGTTTGACTTCAAATGGATTTCAGGTGTGTAGCATCAGGTCCAGGACTACAACTGGGCACTTGTCTGCATTTTGTGAAAGGTACCTTAGTAAGTCTACTGATTAGTAGTGGTTTAGTACTACTCCCGTTCTTCATAGCATTCTGTGTTTTACTACTTTGTTGTCAATGCTCTCCATCTGTGCAGGCCTTTTATATGTACACACACACACACACACACACACACACACACGTATCTTTTTGTAGTGGCTGAATGCTGCAAAGTGAAGTATGCAGCTGTAATCTCAATATTTAATAAGCTCGGTGGAATATGCCTTGTGTATGATATGATGGAAGATGTGCAGCTCAATAGAGATTAGAGGAAGCCTGGCAGACTGCCTACATTAGGAATCATTAGAATGTAAGGGCACAATATTCTGGTCTTCATGGCAGTGTTGTCTTGAATACTCAAGGTGATCCAGTGACTTTCAGGATTCATAGGTCATTTCTAATTGCAGCTCAATATATTTTTACTTATATATTTTCTACACTAAATTACAGATGGATATTTGTTTTTCACAATTGTATTTGGCATATTAACTTGACTTTGCCAAATAAATAGATGCATGCATTTTAATTTATTTCAGTAGTTTAGTTTAGAGAATGTGAAGAGAAAGAATATTTAGCTAATGAGCAGCCAGGTATACAATGTTGCCCTGTACAATGGTCATACATATTTTATTGATGAATGTAGTAGTTTAATCAAGAATCAACGACTTTTCCAGCCAGCCATATAATAATAATAATAATAATAATAACCAGATGATACATATGGTTGGATTGTTGGAGGTGTGATTATTATTATTATTTTTTTACAACAGTGAAATGCAAATTTACAAAATACAAATGTCTTGTTCCTGTGTAAACAAATGCTCATTATTGAAGTTATAATTCTTTGGCTATTAAAAATTATTAGAAAAAGAAATACATCTATGTTTATGGATTAGCCAGTGGCTTTTAGTCCAGAGAATGTGGCAGTTAGGCCTTTATTTTACCAGGCCATGCATTCCCTGAGAAATAAACCCATGTCCTTTCCATTAGCTCTTCCAGTTGAGCTACAAAAAACTTATTTTGAACATATAATGCTGCCTATTATAATGTCATTCCATATAGCTTATTTCTTTAAACATCCATCAGTTTATATTTAGTCTGGCGTAGTATTGTCAAAAAGAACCGGTATACCAAGTTGGTACTGAAATATTAAAAATGTCATAATACCATGGCTTTCAAATGCTCCCATGCGTACAACAGGCTAGTTGTGTGCTTAGCCTGTGAAAAGCATCAAAAGGTTTTATTTACAGTGTTTGTTTGTTTTTAAATGTCATGCGTTGTAGCCAATCATAGGCATGACTGTTGAGCTCATGAAAGCAGTGGCCAATCAGAGGTATTTAAGCATCTGCTCAGTATCAGAACTCAGTGCTAGTAGTTTTGCACAGTTGTGAATCCTTTCAGTATGACCAACAAAGTGTAAACACTGTGTAGATCAGAGATTCATTGTTGTGGAAGCTTCTTTGATTTATGTATATATTTTTTTTTATACACAAGTGGTGAACTCAAGCGATTCACAATTTGTAATAAAGTTGTATTTTTCATGCTTCATCATTTTTCATCACTGCACAGTTCTTGGAGGATTAACTGTATTTTATTTTTTTTTTTCAAATAGTTAAATATGTTAATCCAGTAGTTCCAATAGTTTTTGTTATAGTACAGAAATGTTTTATAAAGAACTATGAAATAACTCTAGGCTAGCATATGAGCAGTTTTTGTCCGCATTTACTGTGTTTCTTCCAATTTCAAATTCTTCATTTTCCCTTTACAGGAGTATGATTCCAGTGACTGAATTCCGTCAGTTCACGGAACAGCAGCCAGCATTCCGGGTTCTGAAACCATGGTGGGATGTGTTCACAGACTACCTCTCTGTGGTCATGCTCATGATAGGTGTTTTTGGATGCACTCTGCAGGTAAATATTTAAATTCTTCTTCTTAAGCACATATCAAAAGAACATTTAATTATGTTTTGTTTTTATAGCTGAGAAGTTAACATCTTAAGCAGTGCTAAGACATACAGTGTTCCTTGACCAACAGCAATGGAATAATGATTGACTTGACACCATAGATTGATTTCCTCTGTGCATGAACAGCCCACTGTTGGGCAGTGCGTACTGCATTTAGAAGTGGTAGTTTGCTAATGGAAAACAAAAACAAACAAAAAAACCTACATTCCAGTCACCACACATGAAAAGATTACTCCTTTCCCTCATGGTGGCCCCTCTATAAACACAAAATGACTCCTGTAGTCTAGCTTCTCAGCCTCATAAACTAGTGGGTGGAGCTTAAAGCAGCATGCTTGGCCTTCAGTTTCAATTCCTAGATGGTCCTAATTATTTTTAGTTTCAACAAACATTAACCGGAACCCATTGTTAGGGTGGGAATATCCCACACTGTCCCTCGAGGTGTGCATTAAAGAATGGCACAGTTGCATGAAGCATTGCAATTTGTGAAATGCGATTGGATGTTTTTGATGATCCCAGTGAAGGCAGTATTAATTGACCTAATTAATGCTTTTACTAACGTCATGGCAAAATCCTGTGGTTTGAGGGGGAAATAAATAAACTCCTCTTTGCTAAATGAGCATGTTTGACTGGGGGCACTTCTAGTGGCCATGGAGTGCATAATGCATCCTTTATTAGTCACTTGGGGCTGCTGCGGCTCACGTCCATTTCACTGCAGAGATGCCGTGTTCAGAGCTGCTGATGCTTTATGAGCAGGCTTTACTCAGCAGTCAGCCTGTTGTGTTTGTTCCACACTATAGTGCTGTGTAGAGCTCTCACAATCTTTTCCCTCTCTTTTTAGCTGTTTTTTTTCATTACCTTCGTAGACAGAAACCACATGGTAATTACCAGACAAACTAAAACTGTTTTGCAGGAAAAGGAGGGAGGGAACACATCTTGAATCAAATACAGAATGCTTTTGTTTACTGCTTTTCAGTTCTAGTGAACATTGTTTTCTGCCTGCTGTGTAATTAAAAAAAATGTTTAAGTCAAAATTTAGTAGCCATTGAACATCTTTTCTTGCTAACCCAAAGGTAATTCTTTTGAATTCCAATGGCCTGTGTAATGGTTTCTCATTTCCTGTCACAACACTGACGTCAGAGCACCGATATAGTTATCTTAAAAGAGATGCTCCTTGTTGGATACTGTTACACTGTTCTCACTTCCCAGCAATCTATGGGTGGTGTGGAATTGTAATTCAGTACATAAAAGTGCTGTCTTTTTTTTTTTTTGGCTCTCTGATGTGTGCATTTGAAGTTCTTTAGCTTTCATCTTTAATTATTTTAGATCCAGAGATGCATACTTGGTGATATTAATATAATAAGTATACCTGTACACGGACAGACTCTGGTTTTCTGCCCTCCCCCCAACTACGTTTATGCAAATTTATTGAAGTATGTCTTGTTTTAATTGTGCACTCTTCTGTCCTTTTAGGTGATGCAAGACAAAATCATATGCCTTCCTCAAAGGACATTCGCTCCAAACCTGACAGAGCTAATGTGCCCACCTCCTTCCCAGGAACCGCCAGTGCCTGTCCATGAGTTGAAAGGACTGAAGACGAACTTGGATATTCAGCAGTATAATTACATAAACCAAATGTGCTATGAAAAGGCGCTGCATTGGTATGCTAAGTACTTCCCTTACCTGGTTCTCATTCATACTGTCATTTTCATGGTGTGCAGCAATTTCTGGTTCAAGTTTCCTGGCTCTAGCTCTAAAATTGAGCACTTCATATCCATCCTGGGCAAGTGCTTTGACTCTCCATGGACTACGAGGGCACTGTCAGAAGTATCTGGGGAGAATCCTGAGGAAAAAGACAACAAGAAGAACAGTGCCAGTAGGTCAAACCTTGATACTCCAATTGATGAGGGCAACCTGGAGAAGACTCAATCTTTAAGATCCATTCCTGAAAAGATTGTTGTTGACAAGCCAGCACCAAGTGTCCTTGACAAGAAGGAAGGAGAGCAAGCCAAGGCCTTGTTTGAGAAGGTCAAAAAATTCCGCCTGCATGTGGAGGAGGGTGATATATTATATATGATGTATGTCCGTCAGACTGTTGTAAAAGTGCTCAAGTTTATCCTTATAATTGCGTACAACAGTGCTCTGGTGTCAAAGGTTAGGTTCAGTGTTACCTGTACTGAGAACATGCAGGACATGACGGGTTACCGGTACTTCTGTTGCAATCATACTATGGCCCACTTGTTCTCTAAGCTCTCCTACTGTTATTTGTGTTTTGTTGGAGTTTATGGACTTACATGCCTTTATACGTCCTACTGGCTGTTCTATATCTCTCTCAAGGAATACTCTTTTGAATATGTCAGACAAGAGACCGGAATTGATGACATCCCAGATGTAAAAAATGACTTTGCTTTCATGTTGCACATGATCGACCAGTATGATCCTCTTTATTCCAAGAGATTTGCAGTGTTTCTCTCAGAGGTGAGTGAAAACAAGCTGAAACAGCTCAACCTCAACCATGAGTGGACAGCCGATAAGCTTCGGCAGAAGCTGCAGACCAACAGCAACAACAGGCTAGAACTTCAACTCTTCATGCTGTCTGGTCTCCCAGATACCATCTTTGAGGTGACAGAGCTGCAGTCTTTGAAGCTTGAGATTATTAATAATGTTACCATACCAGCATCCATTGCCCAACTAGAAGATCTCCAGGAGCTTTCGCTTTACCAGTGCTCACTCAAGATCCACATTGCAGCCACCACCTTCCTCAAGGAGAACTTGAAGGTACTGCGAGTGAAGTTTGATGATGCCCGTGAACTTCCGCAGTGGATGTATGTGTTGCGGAACTTGGAAGAGCTCCATCTGATTGGCTCTTTGAATTCTGACGCATCAAAGAATGTAACCCTGGACTCTCTACGAGAGCTCAAAGCGCTGAAGACATTGATGCTCAAGAGCAACTTCACCAAGATCCCTCAGTCCATTGTGGATGTGGCCAGCCATCTACAGCGCCTCTGTATTTGCAATGATGGCACCAAACTGGTCATGCTTAACAACCTGAAAAAAATGGTGAACCTAACAGAACTTGAGTTGGTGCACTGTGACCTAGAACGCATACCCCATGCCATTTTCAGCCTGAGTAATCTGCAGATGTTAGATCTGAAAGAGAACAATCTACGCACCATTGAAGAGATTGTCAGCTTCCAGCACCTCCGTAAGCTGACCTGTCTGAAGCTTTGGCACAACGGCATCGCTTTTATACCCGAACACATCAAAAAGCTCAGCAGCTTGGAGCGCCTCTACTTCAGCCATAACAAGATCGAGATCCTGCCCTCACACTTGTTCCTGTGCAACAAACTGCGCTACCTTGATCTTTCCAACAACGACATCCGTTTTATCCCACCGGAGATAGGTGTTCTCCAAAGCCTTCAGAACTTCTCTGTCAGTTGTAACAAAATCGAAAATATTCCTGATGAGCTCTTCTTCTGTAAGAAGCTGAAGACTCTGAAGCTTGGCAAAAACATGCTGTCTGTCCTCTCACCAAAGGTTTCTTTCCTTGGAGTACTGACTCACTTGGAGTTAAAGGGTAATCACTTTGAGTTCTTACCAGCTGAACTCGGCTCTTGTCGCGCCTTAAAGCGCAGCGGACTTGTCGTAGAAGACACGCTGTTTGAGACGCTGCCTTCAGAAGTCAGGGAACAAATGCAAGCGGAGTGATGACTGCTTTGCTTTCATGCCAAATATTGTAATCTGACTCCTTAACCGGTAAGGCTTCCAGGTGTTCCGTCCTGTAGTATGTATTGTGATCTATATGGGTGAGTACTTGCAATTTCATGTTTAATGCTGGACTTGTGCTTAATGGCATTTTAATGCAAAAAAAGCTGGGAGTTAGGAAAATCTAGGGATGAATACCTTTTAATGCCTTACATTGTATATTATGAAAAATTTAATTTCATTTAAAATGTATACATTTTAAGACTCTTTATCTTAATTTTTTAAGATATTTTTTAAAACTGTAAATCATAGAAGTAGACAACTTATGACAGGGATTCATTTACAGACAGTTTGTGTGACAGCAATTTCATTGTATGCTTTCACTGACATTTGCTTTCATAATCCATTAAGCTTTTGCAGGTCAAGTACTGAAAAACATGTTTTGCACTGGAAATAGCAAGATTAGAATTTGCACTGGAATCTTTAACATTCCCTTTTATTTTACTTTTTATGTGTATATAGGACTTTGCAAGGTTTTGAAGTATAAATGATAGTAAAATAGTTCATGTAATCATTTATACTAGAAGTATTTTTTTTTTCTTCCTGCATATTTACTCATAATAACTCTAAAGCTTTTGGAGAGCAGGATTTGTATGCATGTGTTCTCAGGTAGACTTTACATGTTTTTTTTTGTTTTTGCATTTCTGTTTTAATGTTAAACAAGTTTGACTGCTGTTGGTATTAGATCCCGCAGATAAAGGTAACCACATTTCAGTATACCAGCTTCAAATGTTTGAAGCATTTCTAAGCGTTTATTTCTGCTGTGGTTTGCTTGGTTTAAACCGTAGACTCCTGTCTAAGATACAATGCAGATGCAGAAGGTATTTCTCTTACCGTAACTTAGCCATTAACATTTTTCTTATAAACCAACAATGTACTATAAATATACATTTAGATTTATTAATCATATTAACCAACAGTATTTGTCATTTAATCATGCATTGTACACTATTTCTATTTTATGCAAATTGAAAGAAAACATTTGACAGAAACAAAGCTCTAAGCATATATACAAATGCATTTTAAGAAACGGATTCTTTAATGTCTATAATATGCAAAAAAATCTCTCAAGGTGCACTAAGATAAATCAGGTAGACTTTAAGTTTCCATAGTATTTTCTTCCAGCTGGCGATTATGATTACGAGTGTGCGTCTTGTCTCAATGACATGTAAATGGTAATTACATTGTCTCTGATCTGATCTTGCCTTGTGGGAAGTGACTCATCTGATGTACTGTGATCAGGATGTGGCCTTTTTTTTTCGGCACCATAAACAAGTGTCATTGAATCAGTGTTTCATTTATGAATTCCAAGACACTGGTAATACACATCCTTAGTCACTTTAAGAAGGTTAAAATATTTGAATATTTGAGCTGTTTAGATCACCAGACCTTTGTGTGTTTTGTATTTAGTCCTCTAGTAATTTTGAAGGTCAGTTTCTGGTCTGGTCTGCATGATAAAGATTATAGTGATGTGAATGTCAAAGCTTAAGCCAGTGTGGACATTTTTCTTTTAAATGAGCACATAAAATGAAGGATATTGCTTTTTTTTGCCATGTGATAAAAGTGCTGACATAATATAGTGCCACCTATGCCTTATTTTCCTGTTTTGTATCATTTTCATTCTACCAAAGATTTTTTGATTTCTAAAACGGCATAAATAAAATGCATTTTTGTCCCTTGTGTTGAGTTCAGTTGATGTTTTGTAATTCTCAAGGAAGAGTTGTCACCCAGATGGCAGTATTGTGTAGTAAATGCAAAGAGATTTGAGTCTATGCAATGTTTAGGGATAATATGCTGACTTCCTAAATGCATGCCCACACCTGAAAGTCTGACACATTGCTGACATTAAAAATGCAACTGCAATTTTTTTTTTTTTTTTACTTCTTTTTGAGGGATGATTTATAATGGTGAAGATTATTAAAATATGTCTGGCTCATATCTGTTCAAATAATATTGCAAATTAAATGGGACAAAAATTCACATGCAAGTACTAGTTGCACCGTGCACCGATACTTCAAAAGTATCGCGATTCTCGGAAATTAAAAACGTCACGATTCCTAAATTTATTAGTATCGATACTTCAAAGAATGACTGCGTTCCAGATTTGTAAGAGACGTATTTCATGTTGGTGTGTGCAACGCACGCTTCCAGTGCCTCCCTATGGACGTCTGTGTTTTTTCTCCTCACGAGATGTATCGGTTCATTCAGCTCGTTCACAAATGTGAAGATCTATCGATCTCGTTCAGTGAAGGGCAGATTCGTACACTACATTCAACAAATCACATGCTCCGTCACATCTTGAGTAACTCTTTGACAGGATGAAGCAGTTCACATAGCTGTTCACGAGCTGCGCATGCGCTGCTATAATGCTGCTAAATTTATTCTTTGTTATCTTGAATGTCATTGCTCTAATTTATTTTTTATATTTTGATATTTCATATTTTGTTCAAATGTTTAACATATATGCTGTTCATATGTTCATTTATTAGTGTCTTATATGATTAGAATGTTGTCCCGATTTTAAAATAAAGCACAGCAATGATATTTGAGTGTATTTTCCCCTTTCAGGAGAAGTATCGAAATCGCAATTCTTGACTAGGTATCGGTATCGAAAGAATAATTTTGGTATCGTGACAACACTAGCAAGTACATAATTTACATAATTACTTTTTGTAACATGCCTTAAGTGAAATCATTTAATTTTTATGGCATGTTTCACTGTTTTGTTTTTTTCTTTTTGTTAAATATTTGTTTTTTTCAGCACAGCATCACATTCAAATTGACTTTAATATTTATACGGTCAATTAGAGAATGATAGTAAATACTGATGCTGTGTAAATCAGTTATAGGTCTAATATCATTAACGTGAAAGAGTATTACTAATGTCTGCCAGAGCAATCCTCTGTCTGATGGAGGTATTTGGGTGTTGTATCCCATCTCTTCTCATGTTACCGAACCAAGTAGGGATTAGAGAGTGTTTGTTCAGTCACATGATCAGCCGTGATGGATATGGCTATTGATAGCTGAATCATGGTGTGGTCTATGGTAAAAAGCAGAGGGAAAATACTATAGCTTAAGCCACTTTCAAAGGCATTACCTCTGCCTTGCATGTGGTTATTTAATACAAATTATGTTACATTTAAAGGTAAAATTTTACAATTTTATCATGAAAGGAGAAAATCTCATCTACCTGTACAAAACTTAAAATGAGATGGATACTAATATTTTGTTACAGTTTTGCATTGTATAGTCAGTGGCATGTCTTCAAACTTTGACTAAAGTGTACAGCGAATGCCTTTTTATAGAGCATATCTTGTTTAATTACCATCCTGAAACACAACACCATGTACAGATCAAAGGCAGGCAAGTATTTTCACCCTAAAATAGAGTACTACACTATTTTGTCAACAAGATGGAGATGTTTAACTCTCATCTGATCCCTTGTCACCACTTAGTATAAAAGATTCCATGTACTAAATGTAGATGGCTGACTCATTACAAATAAGATCTTCAACACGGAGTCCAGAACCCCTAGAGGGACCACACGGTACTCCATGGGGTGCACCAATTATTATTAACTATTAATATTTATATTAACAAATGCTGAATGCAAAAAATAAAATACAAAAACCTTGTTGCTACTGGATGGTATGAGTAAGTTCATTAATCTGTTGTCTGTGAAAAGTTTTTGCAGGTAACTTTTAACTTATTTGCAGAATAAGTAAAGCAAGGAAAAGTTTTGCACCAGACCTCAGGCCTTTATAAACCTGAAAAGCTGATGACCCTGGATGGTGTGATCTTGCCCTGAGGAGAAGACTGCTCTCTGTTCAACCATGAAAAAGGCAAGGTGCAGCAGCTGTCAAAAGTGGAGCTGTAAATAGAGGCAAAAGGACACTATCAAGGTTGTGATTAGAGAAAGCCTTATATTTGAATGCAAACGAAATCGGCATAGATTCACTGCTGTTCCACAGCCTTTCTCATATAATCTACAGAAATAGATTTAAACTGCCATTTTGAAGACACCATCACTAAAGCTAAGTTAGTCTTTCACAGTATTTTCTTCAGACCGGCCTGTTATACTGGAATGTGGCATTCACCTTGTCACACTTTGTTTCAATCAAGATCTGAGACTCTTTTCTGTTAGGTTTTCTGATGTCTGTCCTTATTTGTGTGCAGGTGGCTAGTCACATAACATAACCACACCAATGACCAACACTAAATCACTCATGTAGCAAATAAATACAAGGAAAACCTACAGAATCTGGAAGTCCGGTGGGGTGGGGTGGGGAAGGCAATGTCTGTTTAACCTTATTTGCAACCATATGGTTTGCTTGTAAAACATAAAGGATCTCATTTACATATAAACAAGACAGCAAGCTTCATCACATAAGGTGAGTTTCCTCCCCTCCCCCCTGTTATTTTATGGTGTCTAGTAATAACTACACACTGTATTTGCATATTGTTTTGATTTTTATAACACTATAATTGTTTATGTTGAGTATTACCTGCCTATGCAAGCTCAAAAAGTTTAGAGTTTAACATTTAGCTGGTTTATCATGGCCCGTTTTCACAAACAGGACTAGGCCTTAGTTAAATTAAGATATTTAAGCAACTTTTACAAAAAATCCTTGTAAGAAAATATTACAGGGGTGCATCTTGACACAGAACAATGGCACTGACATATGTTAAGATGTGTCAGAGCAAGATATTTTCAGTTGAGAAAGCTCAAACATGCATTTTAGTCTTGGACTAGCTTAAGCCTGGTCTGTGAAACCGGGGGCATAAATATTAGGTATTCAGCCAACTTTATTTTAGAACTATGCATATTTAATGTATAATATAATCACTTAGCTGATTTGAACTATATAAAATGTAAATTATTGGAATCTGGCACAGAAATCATGATAGATTTCCCCTATGCTGCATACATCAGTCTCATCCGTTGTTCAGGCCTGTTACACAAACGAGTCACTATACAAAATAATTCTGCATATATAAAATAAATAGAAAAAAATAATAATCAGAAGTAAATACAAACCAACAATCGTAGCAAGTCCCTTCTGCGTGACAGGTTAATTTAGGCTACATTTGCAGCTATGTTACTCGTTACTAATGTTGGCATACTTTGTAATTTGACATAAAAATCATATTATAAACATAATAACATCATCCTATTCGTGGAAAGTGGCTTCAAATGTATAACAGTTCAAGTGTAACAAACGGAGTTTGGTTGCTTAGTAACTTCTTAACACCGGTCAGGTATTTGCGCGTAAATCCTCCCGTAAACTTTAGCCCCGCCCACATGCACTTCCTCTTTGATAGTACATTTCTGTTTATAACAGACATTTTTCATTCATCATTTCATACGCATGGACATAGTGGAAGCGTTGACGTTTTTAAAATGACAGACTTGGTTTGAGGTATGTATGAGCCTGAAATGTGTGTTTGTTGGGGTTTAAGGTGGCGGATATGCAATAGAGAACTGGTGCAGACTGGTTGACTCTGCCTCTGTGCGCGCGGCACTGAATGTACCATAATAATGAGATGAGCGGGGACCCTTTACATGTGCATAAAGCCCTCTCGGGTAAATGATTAGTAAGTCGTCCTTTTGTACCGACACTTTTTCCGCTTTAACACAACAGTGTCTTCATACTCTCACGGTTTTCTGCCTGAGAGGCGTTAATCTGCACAGAAACGCGAAGACATGACAAGACACTGGATTGCGTTCATAGGCAATATTCCAGTCCGTTCCTGTAAATCGCGTTCTGCTCGCAGTTTACGCGTTACTGGGAAGCAAACCATTGTCGTTTACATGTCGTGACCCGGTATAGAAACACAAATGGCGTGAATGCGCTCAAAAGGACGTCTCCCACGCGAGGGGACCGCATATATGACTACAACAGTGTCCCTATTACCACAAGGACAAGTGGATCCAATGTGTTTTAGATTCAGGAATTGAAGTGCTGCATGGATGACGTTTGATGACGTTTATATGAGACAGTAAGTATATTACGTTAAGCTATGCATCCATTTCTGAAATATTACAAATAGTCGAATAGCTATCTTGTCTTGAGTTTGTGTTTATGAAGACTGTCAGAGTAGTTAAGAACAGTCGAAGCAAGATGGTTTGGGCACTTTTTGAAGGAGACTGTACAAACGATATAGACTGTTCAATCAGTTGCACAAGCTAATATATAACTATGTGAATTTCAGGTCTCTTGTTAAGTAGTTACCAATTTATCAAATTTCTGGGTAATGCATATTACATATTCTGTTTCATAATATTATACACTGTTGCCCATCATCAAAATTGTATCCAGCAGGACGACAGTTGCGCTTGAGACAGCCAGTACTTTCAAGTTAAAGTGTTAATTTTTTTTTTTTTAAAGTGTGAATTTAGGTTTAGTTTTACCAGTTTCTTTTGCTGTCATTTTTAGACACATTTGATAATATTGGATTAGCCTGTTAGCCTGCAGAAGATATTTAACATTTTTGGTTGACCTTAATAATATTTTTGATTTCCTGATTTTGTTTTCACTTGACTTGGCATATATGAACAGCTGTTCAGTTTCAGCCTTTAATCTTGTTTTTTTTCCTCCTTTTTCTACACATACACATACGCACATACATGAATTCATACATTATAACAATAACACTTTATTTTAACTCCCTGACCTACAGTAAACTGTACATATACTAGGACACAAATGGTTGCCCCAACACTGAATTCCTCAACATCAAGAGACATGATTGGTTAACAGCATTGTTATTTAAATATTCTGTTTGATATACAGAAAATGAGAATAACAGCTGCGGACTTGACCTAGTTTTGGGGTAAAAGCCCAGACTGAGGTTAAATAAGGCTAGTTGTAATAATAATTGTGTTTTTTGTGGGTTGAGGTTGTGTTACCCAGGTGAGGTTAAAAACTGACGTTTCTCATCGACTGATAAAGAATGAGTGAAACACCAGATTTAATTATGCAACTGTTATTTATTTGTCAGAATCCCAGCTATTGTATCAATGTTATATTTAAAAATAAATAAATAAATTGAAATAAGAAATTGTCCCCATTATGCCATTTCCAATATTGCCTTTTATGCAGTTTGTAAAGGCAAGGTGTTGAAAGATGGATCAGTATCCTGTTTATTTGGACCAGCTGCTCCACTGAATCACAATCTGTAAGTATGATAAATAATAGATATAAATACAGAAAATACAGAACTATTGAAATAAGCGTTTAGTTTCCAATGCGCTGTATGCGGTTCACCAATCACAACAGACTGGGCCATCTGACCAATCAGAGCAGAGCAGGCTCACGAAGGGAGGGGTTTAGAGAGACCGAATCTCTGAATTCCAGAATTGCTGGAAAATGAGGTGATATTACATGCATATTCTGATTTTAAAAAAAAATAAAGCGTTTTGTGACCTTGCATGCATGTAATCCTATTGTAGGAGAAGCCCAAAAAAACAATATTATGAACTGCTAAAATGGCATAATAGGGGCACCTATTTAAGAAATTTTAATAAGATTTAAGAAATAAGCTAATTAAATTGCAATTGTCTTGCCCTTTTTTAGGAAATGACAGTTAATAGGGATGGGACGATAACCGGTTTTATTGATAACGTGATAAAATGTGCTGAAGGTTAGTAATATCGTTTAAAAATGAATTATCATTAAAACCGTGTTTGATTATCGCGGTTTTAATAACTCACTATTAAATCATGTCCAGCCAGCAACAGTCTGACACAAGCGCAGCGCACAATGTTTTTTTTGTTTTTTTTCGAGAAGGAATGGCGAAAGTCAGTGACTTTTCTATGCTTCTACACTTTTCATTGTAAGGAAGGAAATGCCACAGAATTTAATCTTTCTTTAAATTAAGTGCATAGAGTTGCTTGTTTTATTAGTTGTTTGTTGATTATTAAATATAAAACTTGCTGAAATGTTTTCAGTGTGAGCATCAACTATTTTTGAACACTTTCATCTCGTTTCAACAAAACCGTGATAATATTGATAATCGTGATAATTTTAGTCACTATAATCGTGATATTAAATTTTCATACCGTCCCATCCCTAACAGTTAATTCAGTTTCAGATTTGTTTACCTCAAAATTGTCTTTAAAAATTAAGTGAATCATTTTTGTGTATCTAACAGCATTAGATAAAATGGTAATCCTTTCCAAATAGGTTTTTAAACACTGCAACATGCCGTCATTTGGATAACCAGCATGGACAGTGGTTTATGTATATCCGACTACTAAACAGTGCAACCAGTAAGTGCCACAGAGCCTTTTGTCTTTGCTAAGTCAACTTATGTTTTTTTTGTTTTTGTTTTATAGTATTTAACACCTTGCACCTCTTTCTACACATGTCTAGAAATTATAAAACTAGTGGGAAAAAAAGAATCAAAGGCAAATTACCATTTAAAATACATAACAAATAGAATGCTACAGAACATACAGCATATAAAAAGGATAAAGAAGCGAGCCTGTTACAGACCTTTCAGTATTATTTAGTGGGGCTGTTTCTGAATTCAGAAAGTGTTAAATCAATCGGTATTCACTCACTGAGTGATGTAAGTTCATCAGATGCATGTAAAGTGCACTGGTGTGTGGAGCATGTCGAATGATGAGAGTAGTTAAGGAAATGAACAAATGCTCTTTGGATCTATACTGTACCAGTGATAAGGTAATTACCAGGAGTTGTTTGTATAAGTGTTTCCTGCCTTTTAATGCTATAAATGCAAGTATAATGAAAGGTACATTAGTCTGAGAGTCTGCGATATGTCATATCCTATCATATCATATCATATACTTTATTTATTAGTTTATTTATCGCTTGCAGAGGAATAGAAAATGCCTATTGAGGACTCTTCAAGACATCTGCAAACAAGCCTGCTTAACATCTCCGCTCTTATAGGGTTAGTGTGTGTAACCTTCTAGCTGTAGATCTCGGGAACTGATGTCTTGCAAATTATTTTCAGTAAGCAGTAGGAAATGCAATTCTCAGACATTCTCTGATGTCTTGTAGAGTCCTACTTTACCAATTTTGGCATTACATTTATTAGGTGACTTGATATTATTCACAGTCTTGCTGTTGGTGTTGTGCTCAATTTCCACTTCATTTGATAGGCTTGTATTTTTACTTTAAAGGACTGATTTTTCTTTTTTTTTTTACAGTAAAGTACCATCAAAGAAGTGATGAGCTCTACAGATGTTCATACTTGTAAAATGACAGATCTACCTATAATAGATCTCCCTGTTGGAATATCCAGCCAGAATCTAGGTTTTTGAACACACTGTCCTATCTCTTTGCTGTCATTTAATATGCATCTGTACATAATTGTGTGCCTTTTGAGAAATCACGTGTGCTTTTCTAACCCCATGGCAACACACTAAGAAAGTAGTAATTGTTGTTTACAGCAATCTTACTTGGCTAAATAAGCTATTGGGTAATTGCACTAAATTAGAGACTAATTAATGCAGAGAAAGGACATCTGCATACACAGCTACTACTGTAACTTACTCTAGTCTTTAAAGATCTGACACTATATATATATATATATATGTATTATTAATTTTTTTTTTTTTTTTTTACATTTATTGACCAAAATACAAAATTGTATATATTTTGAATTCAGACATTTTCCTTATACTTCTTAGAGTACTTCTTGCATCAAAGGCAATGTAAGATTTGAACAAAAGATCTGTTAGACAGGCGAAGCACAAGAACAAAGCACTAGTGACTTGGATGGAATGTGATTGTCTTGTGAAGCAAGTCTAGACTTTGTTTTATTAGTAGATCATACAGGCAGTAAATTATGTGCAAAAGGCCTCATGGAAATATTAAAAGTATTAAGTAATAATACATGTAATCTGATATCACATTTCTTTAAGGATAATAACTCAGTCATCCAACAATGGTTGTTAGTCAAAATATTTATGATTTATATAAATAACAGCCAAGTGAAATACAAGTTAATTAATCATTATGACATTCAGTCAATTGTTTCTTGACAGTGAGAAGGTCATTTAATTTTGTCTATTGGATGTTTATGGGTAAGTCTTAGCAATGTGAAAGTTGAGCTCTACACAATCAATAGTACCCCTGCAAAAACCCTGAATAATAGAGCGGAGACTTGCAACTTGATATTAAAGACAATATTGTCTTTGGTGAGGCTAACCACTGCAGTACTGTTATATTCATACAGTACAGTAGGGGCCCACTAAGGCTGATAATCTAATAACAGGGGCGCAACTGTACATTTGCTGAGGGGTATGCAAGATCATGGTTGGCGCCCCCCCCCCCATCCCTCCTCCAACAACCAAAAAAGTATATGTGACACACTAACAACACAGACAATAACTATCTTTTATGCCTTTATTGAACAGAACTCATCAAAGCATTCTTAATGCTGTGAAAAAATTATGTGATCTTTGTGACTGTTGTTTTTACTAGGATGATGGACTACATTTGTGGACAACAAAAAAATAAATAAACTATGAGCTTTTCCTCATGGGGGTCAAAAACATGTTTTTGCAACTGTTACCAGGTACACACACACATAATATAAATACAATTGAAAGAAATTCATAGACAAGTTATATCGCCTCTGGAGTCAATCCAACTATATTTTAAAATAGGCATGTGATGGTGCCAAAATATTTCCATCTATAACTATAAGCATACTTTTTTTTTGTCTAAACACTTTTCAAACTGCTTCAAAGTGTAACAAATATACAATTCAGAAAACAATTTAACTAATAAAAGTAAAATAAATGTAAAAGTACATAAAGTATATTTTAAAAACAGTTGATTACAATAGAAACCATACATTTTATATCACATCTAATTGCACTAATCCCCCCCACCCCCACCTTTTCTCTCTTTATCCTCCCCAATTACAGCACTTTGACATGCCTTGCTTTTGTACTTGCCCATTTTTCAAGTATTTCATCAAATGAAGTTGATCTTGCTAGGTTGTTTTCAATGGAGATGATTGCCAGGTGGGTCAAGCGATCATTGTTCATAGTTGAACGACGGTATGATTTAATAAGTTTCAGTTTGCTGAAAGATCTTTCAGCAGAGGCAACTGTTAGTGGCATTGTTAGAAACACTCTTAAGGCTACTGTCAAATTTGGAAAGACCTTGTCTAGATTTTCCTGCAAAATAAAGCTCAGCTTGTCAATGGCTTTTTTGTGCCCTTTGAGAATTCGGCTTGCAGGGTAGATTTCCTGAATTATGTCTCTTGAAATGTCACTTGATGTTAGTGCATACCTCGTTACAGATTCCTCCAGTTCATCTTTTGTCATGGTTTCCATCTTGATTAAAAAACTAAATTTGTCAGAGACATGGCCAATATTTTTAAACCTATCACCAAGCTCCTGGATAGCTGTGTCAACAATTACATTAAACACCCTACACCTCAAATGCATCTCAGGGTCTTCATCATCACTGTAACTGTTGGTTTCTTCATGGAATTTTTTTTGTTTGCGGAGGCGTTTTCTCCTGAACTCTGTGCTTGCATTCAATTCAGTTGCCATTCTGCGTGCTATGGACATGGATTTTTGAAATCCCTCCTCTCTGTACTGAACCAAGAGAATTGACCAGCATAATGGCTGTGTCCAAAGAAACATCTGCTGCTTGTAGTGCCTTGCTTACATGTGTGATCTCAGCCAAAATGTCATACCAAATTGACAAACACACAAGAAATTCCATGCGCACAATTTCTTCAGAGAGTGATTTAGCCTCTGATGCAATTTTACCATCTTTAGACACTTTTTCAAGCTTTTCCAAGGCATCAAGAGCTCCCCCAAGCTGAAAGCGCAAGGCTTTAACAGAATCCAGTTTTGCCTCCCACCTGGTGTCACTCAGTGGCTTCAGTGTAATTTCCAGAAATTCTTTTAGGATGTCCCATCTCTTGACTGATGAAGAGAAGATTGTATACAATCTCTGAAGAGTGCCAAAGAAAGTTAAACATTCTCTGTTAGAGGATGCTGCATCACACAAAAGCAGATTAAGGCTGTGGCTACAACAAGGAATGAATAATGCCTCTGGGTTTTTGTCTAGAATCAAAGCTTGGACCCCTTTCTTAATCCCGCTCATATTGGATCCATTGTCATAACTCTGTCCTCGACAATTCCTTAACTCCAATCCTAAATTCTTCTCAATCACTTCAATCAGTTTCTCTGCTAGGCCCTGACCAGTTGTGTCCTTCACAGCAGTGAAACCAACAAATGATTCCTGCACACTTGCTTTTTTACCTTCATCTGTGTGGACATATCTTATTATAACAGAGGCCTGCTCCTGTTTCGAAATGTCAGGAGTGCAGTCAAATTCAACAGCAAAATATTTTGCTGCTTTAATGCGTGTACAGATTTTGCTGACAATGCATGCAGATATAGACTGCAAAAACTCATTTAGAGTACACCACGACAGGTAAGATGTTAATTTTTTGGAAGATGTTTCTCTTAGATGCTCTGCCATTGTAACATCATAACGTGCAAGCAGCTCAATTAAGCCAAGGAAATTGCCATTTTTAGCGTTCCCTAATTGTTCTTTCTTCCCTCTCAGGGGCAAGTTTCTTTCAGCTAAAAAAAGAATTCAGTCAATCACTCTTGTCAATACATTTTTCCAGCGGGACTTTTCTGCTGCAATCACCTTTTGTAATTCACTATCAATTGTTCTTCCTAACTGCAAACGAGTTGCCAATTCTTTCCAAGAAAGGTAAGCATCTATATGATGGTTACTTGTTTCATGATGCTGTAGGGTTTTTGATAGACATTGCCAGTTATTGTATCCCAACACAAGCCGTTTGTCACATGCTTTGACTCCACCAAATAATTTACATGCAAAGCAATATACTTTATTTGATTTCTTGGAATACAACAACCAGTCTCGCTCAACTCTCTCCCCATTTGATTATAAGCGATAACAATAAGCCTTAGAAAAGTGCCTGTTACTCTTCTCCGATCTAGGATATGGCCCATCAGGACATTTCAAAGGCCCTTTCTAAGTCAATTTTTGCCTAAAAGTGTCAATAATTTGATGGGGTGCAGGCCAGTCTGATGGGTCCTCTGAGTAAGGTCTTTCCTCTGTTACCTCCTCTGTTGCATCTCTGCATTCTCCTGTTATATCTATCTCCTCTCCTCTGATGTCATTTTGAGGGTGTGGCTCTCCATCTTTCCATGCACTAGATTTTTACAAGACAAACCAATAACTAAGTCTACAACCCTAATCTGTAATGTTCTGTAATTCATAATATCCTGCGTGGCCAGTCCTACCTGTTCTCTTGACCTGCTCTCGAGACATTTACTTTCTCTCTGTCCTCTTCATCTGCACGACTGAGAAAACAAAACCGATGTTTCACAAAATGTATACCTCTGCAATACCTTAATCTGCAATGATTCTTGATATTGTCATTTGTCATTGATAAGTCATAAAATCCTATGGTCCATTCCTACCTGTTCTCTTCACCTGCTCTGAACTCATTTTCTATCATTTCTCTGCTGTCCTCCCCATCTTCATGGCTGAGTAAATGGACCAGATATTTATTTAAAAAAATATATAAATATAATAATAATAATTATTAAAAAAAAACAAGCCCAACAATGTAATGTTTCTTAATGTTGTTTAACGTGGTCATGACATGAGGAATCCAATTTTAGGTAATTGTGTAATGACAAGAGCATTTACATGTCTTTAGAAAGACAGATGCCTGCTTTTCACCCTTGGCCACACTCTCTAGCTCTCTCATTCATAAACAAACCTTTTTCAGTCAGAGACAGGGTGAAAAATGATATTATTTTACAATTTTATGAGTTTTTGGTGCACAAAAACTGTACTTGCATTAGAAGTGTAGCCTACCTCAGAGAACATATAAAAAGTATGTCATGACCAAACCAAACCTAAGTCAAAATATCTTGTGTGACAGTTCCTACCTGTTCTCTTCACCTGCTCTTGACTCATTTGTTTTCTCTCTGTGCTCTTCATCTTCATGGCTGAGTAAATGGACCAGATATTTCACAATATTTATGCCTTAAGTCTGAAATATACATTTAGTCAAAAAATCCTGTGTGGTCTATTCCTACCTGTTCTCTTGACCTGCTTTTGCTATTCTCTTTCACCTGCTCTTCATTGTCCTCCTCTCCATCTTCCTTGCTGAGTAAATGTACCATTATGTTACTGTTATATACTACAATGCCAACTTTCAGTAGCCTATGAAACTACTTGCATATATACACAGTGAAATAGGCTAGTGGTTAAAAACTACCAAACATATATTTTTGTGATTAAAACATTAAAGTACTTTCATTTTTAATGAACAGCCATGTTCATGATTTTATTTCCTAATCAGTAAATTACAGATGTAATTTTATACACCGTTATTTTCAAAAGAAAAAAAAAGAAAAAAAAAATTGTTCCAAATAAGCACCCCTCTCCGACCATCACAAGCATGTTTTTATTAAAATAGATCTGGATGAGGTAATTTACTCACACACCGCATCTAATAGATAGTCAAACGTAGAGGAGAAAGTTCAAAATCAAATGAACAGACACAGCTTTAATGCCTGAGTGACAGCGGAGCATTTTATGGTCGCGCGTAGACCACAAAACTCACGAAAACAGCTCCGGTGGAAGACTGGTTGGATCTAAAAGTTACCGAACCGAAGAGTGGTTCATATGACGTTACAGCCTGGTTGTCCAGTCCGGTTCCAGCAGGGCTTTGTCGATTTTATGTTTTATTATTGTGCAGCTTTAGCCCATAGAAAGCCGTGCATCCGTCCCTTGACATAATGGTCTTGTCCGCATTAACAGATGATGAGACAAAAGGCCCACTAACTAGGTTGTGCTTGGTGATGAGAGGCTCAGCTATCATTTTTGACAGTCTCTTCCTTTTTCTGGAATTTAAATCAAACGCCCATTCACAAACATACCGCAACGGCTTTTTTTATTTATTGAGCAACGGGGATAGCTAATTAACTATGCCCTCACTAACAACAACGTTAAATGTTGATTAACTTCAAGACTTACAGTGATACAAATTATATTTTAAGCTTACCAATCTCTTTTTATCCACTTGGACATTGATGTCCTCATTTTAAGGCATTGTTTTTCATGTTGTTTTTTACGTTTTCTGTTCTGCGCCCCAGAACGCTTCCCTCCTCTGTCCATTTTTGACATGTGACTGTCTGTCACAGAGCAACGGCTCTTTTAAAGTATGTCGAGGATAGTCAGTTGATATCACTTTATATAATAAAATAAAAATTACTCATTACTAATTACTAATGCTAAACAAACATTATATTTTTAACAAACATTATTTTTTAATTATTTTAAACATTTTATTAAATATTTTCAAAGAAATGTTATGGCACAATGGCGCCCCCCTCCCGTCTGGCGCCCCTATGCGCTGCATACACTGCATACCCCATTTTTGCGCCACTGTCTAATAAGAAAGTCTAATGCAGTGCTTTAGTGCCTGAGCAGTGATCAAGCTCTGTGCTGTGAAAAGTGATACAGGACAGAGACACTAGGATGTCTCCCCAAACGACGGGACCATTTGTTATCTTAAGTGGTGTATTAGGCCACTCCTTGCATTTGCACTGTACATTGATTTAATGGAATATGAGAATGAGACTTATGTTATGTCAAGCCTGTATTTCACATAGCATGGGGTGTAATATTGAGGCACTTGATTATGTTTATTAGCTTAAAGAACAAGCAAAAATTAAACGTTTTATATTTGAAGTGTATTTAAAGGTGCAATAGGAGATTGTCTTCATAAAATTTTTTTGTTATGCTGGTTAAAGTTCTCTTCACATCCCTATAGTAATCAATAAGTTATGTGGTATAAATGTATTTATATGTATTTATATATTCTATCGAAGGCGTAGGACCAAGAAATATTCATCCAATCAAAATGCTTGGTCAATGTTCAGGTATTGTACATATAAGATTTTCGGTATTAAATATCAGATTATTTGATCTCTTTGACAAGGCAAAGTTAATTCGGGTTGTAAAATGTCATGTGGTGTGACATCCCAGAAATAATTAAACTTTTTACCTTGAATTTTTTTTTTGACGCATACACTTCACGATAACACCACAACACTTATTAAATTGAAAAAAAAAAAAAAAAAATTGTAAAAGATAAGTTTAATTGGATTAATTAGTTTTTCCAAAGCTATATGAAATCAACATTAATACAGAGTAAACATGTAAGAAGTTGGTACATGTGTTTTTAATGAGACACTTTGTTTTTAAGATTTGCTCTTTTCACAGACACTCTTATTTGACATTGATAATACTATATACTAAGTATTTGTTTTTATGTCTTCATGTAGGAATGTTTACCCTCACAGAAGTTGCCTCTCTAAATGACATCCAGCCAACTTATCGAATACTTAAACCATGGTGGGACGTCTTTATGGATTACCTGGGTGTGGTCATGCTAATGCTGGCCATATTTGCCGGGACCATGCAGTTAACCAAAGATCAGGTGGTTTGCCTTCCTGTTCTGGAATCGTACCAAACCCCTGTAGCCACCGAAAGGCCACCAGAGAAAACAGGAGAAGACCATGTGACATTGACAGCTGCACCTTTAACAAGCAAAGAACAAACCGACAGCATTGTCCAACACTTCCCACAGTTGTCTTCTGACAAGCAACCTCAGCCTAGGGGTTTACGTACAAATCTGGATTTTCAGCAGTATGTCTTTGTTAATCAGATGTGCTACCATGTTGCCCTCCCGTGGTATTCAAAATACTTTCCATATCTAGCTCTCATTCACACTATTGTTCTCATGGTAAGCAGTAACTTTTGGTTCAAGTATCCAAAGACCAGTTCCAAAATTGAGCATTTTGTGTCTATTTTGGGGAAGTGTTTTGAGTCCCCTTGGACGACCAAGGCATTGTCTGAGACAGCCTGTGAAGACTCCGAAGAGAATAAGCAGAGATTAACTGGAGCCTCAATGTTACCAAAGCACCTTTCAACTAGCAGTGAGGAGGGAAGTCCAAATCAGTCCACACCCATGCTCACAAAATCTAGCATTAAGTTTTCTGCAGAGAAGCCAGTCATTGAGGTTCCAAGTATGACTATACTTGATAAGAAAGATGGAGAGCAAGCTAAAGCACTTTTTGAGAAAGTGAGGAAGTTCCGCACACATGTCGAAGACAGCGACATGATCTACAAACTCTATGTAGCTCAAACTATAATAAAAACTGTCAAATTCATTCTGATTCTATGCTACACCATGACCTTTGTCACATCCATTAAATTCGATCATGATTGTGAGCCTGAAATTAAGCACTTAACTGGATACGCAAAATTTAAATGCACCCATAACATGGCTTTCATGTTGAAAAAACTCCTTGTTAGCTACATTGTTCTCATTTTTGTTTATGGCTTGGTTTGCATTTACACTCTCTTTTGGCTATTTAGACGGCCTCTTAAAGAGTACTCTTTTGAGAAAGTTCGAGAAGAAAGCAGTTTTAGTGATATCCCAGATGTGAAGAATGACTTTGCTTTCCTCCTACACATGGTGGACCAGTATGACCAATTGTACTCGAAACGTTTCGGTGTCTTTCTCTCAGAGGTAAGTGAGAACAAACTGCGGGAAATCAGCTTAAACCACGAGTGGACCTTTGAGAAACTACGCCAACATGTGACTCGCAATGTGCAGGACAAGCTTGAGCTGCATCTTTTTATGCTCTCGGGTGTTCCTGATGCGGTCTTTGACCTCACAGATGTAGAGGTCCTGAAACTAGAACTCATCCCAGAGGCACGTATCACAGCGAAAATCTCCCAGATGATAAACCTCCACGAGTTGCACTTTTACCACTGCCCCGCCAAAGTCGAACAGACTGCATTCAGTTTCCTCCGCGATCACCTCCGGTGCCTTCATGTCAAGTTTACGGACGTAGGAGAGATTCCCACTTGGGTTTACATGCTGAAGAACTTGAGAGAGCTCTACTTGGTGGGAAACTTGAACTCAGAGAATAACAAAATGATAGGATTAGAGTCCCTCAGGGACTTGAGGCATCTAAAGATCCTACATCTGAAGAGCAACCTTACCAAGATCCCGACTAACATTACTGACTTATCACCCCACCTGATCAAACTTGTGGTTCACAATGATGGTACTAAACTCTTCATGTTGAACAGCTTGAAAAAGATGATGAATCTGGCTGAACTGGAGCTGCAAAATTGTGAATTGGAGCGGATACCACATGCAATTTTTAGTTTGACCAACCTGCAGGAGTTGGACTTGAAATCGAACAATATCCATACCATTGAAGAGGTCATCAGCTTCCAACACCTCAAACGGCTTAACTGCCTCAAACTGTGGCACAATAAAATCATTTCCATTCCATTGTCCATAAGTCACGTAAAAAACCTAGAGTTCCTCTATCTGTCACATAACAAACTAGAGACCTTGCCTACCACTCTGTTCAATCTTCTTAAACTAAGATACCTGGATGTTAGTCACAACTCCATCGTAGTGATTCCTCCAGAGGTGGGGTTTCTCCAGAATCTACAGCATTTTGCCATCACAGGAAACAAGGTGGAAGTTGTACCCAAGCAGCTGTTCAAATGCACAAAGTTGCGTAGCCTATCCCTTGGGCACAATTGCATCTCAACGCTGCCAGAGAAAATCGGGCAGTCGCAGCAGCTGACTCATCTTGAGCTGAAGGGGAACTGCCTGGATCGCCTGCCCGCACAGCTTGGCCTGTGCCGACTCTTGCGCCGAAATGGTCTCATTGTGGAAGACCACCTTTTTGATACACTGCCCCTAGAGGTCAAAGAGAGCATAAGTCAGGAAACCAGTGCTAATTTTGCTAACGGAGTGTGAGTGTGGATCAGAAAAAACCTGGCAAGATGGTTTTCTGAGTGAACGGAATCAGACTGTGCAAAAGGCAGTGTTCAGTACTTATGTTTGTTTTTCTTTTATAAAAAAAAAAAAAAAAACACCTTTGTTGTTTTATCCAGGAGTGTGATTGGCATGAATGGATGTTCTATGTCTAAGGAATGAGTCCAGTATCAAAACTTTCTTCACATAAACATTAAATGTCATTTTTTTTTGTTTTTGCACAGGCCAATGTAAACGTTTGTGAATTTTAACTATGCTTAGTGCATAAAATTCTTGAGAATTATTCAAGCCTGTCTGCCTGGGTTTTTGTTCTTTTAAAATGTTTTTGTTTGTTTTTATAATTTGTCCATGTTACAGTGGAAGTATAATACAGATCACTTTTGTTTTCTGTTCATTTTCAGTGGCATTCATTATAAACTTTTTCACCAGCTGTTATCTGCACAGTCTGCATCACATGCATTGTGTATTGTGGTGTCATTAATGATTGTATTTGTTTGGGAGAACCCAGAACAACAACTGACATATTATTATAAAGTTAATCACAACTACTGTACTTGACTGTAACTAAGTGCAAAAGAAAAAAGTGAAAAAGTTTCCCTGGTATTGGGTTTAGATAAAAGTGCACTAAAGTAATTTAAGTTGTGCTCTGAAGTGTTTAAGAAACTGAATGTTAGCATTGATACAAAGTTATCATATCTGTCCAAGATTCAATCAAACAGTACATTTTATGCCTCCGTTAATATCTGTTTGACCTTTTTCAAACTGTCCACCTATTCAATGTCTATAAACCAAAATACTTGGGACTGAATAACAATGTTTGTTGATTCATTGCGATGCACAAGATACCTTTAGTCTTTGCAGGTTTTGGGAATAAAATAGCCTTTTCCTTTTAACATCATCTTTTCATGTGGGCTATAGGAGTAATGCATAAGTTATGTTGACCTCATTTGACTTGTGCATGTTTTGTATATAACACCAAATGATGGGACAGACCTGTAATGTGTATACACTGCATGGTCCTTAATGCTCTAAACCTCCAGTAGACATGTATTGGTAAATTGCCATTTTATATATATATATATATATTAGCAATCTCATATGTTAGCCTGTAACTGTGTATGATTACCATCTGTTTTACTGTTTGCCCTTACTGATAACTTAATGAAAATGCTTGCATTGTGTGAATCACTGTTTTAAGTTACATTGCTCTGTCTGCGCTGTGAATGTCCATGCAGTCTGCGATTTAGGCGAATGCACGAAAAAATTGACTTGACATATGCGAAGTATCAATATTCATGCAAATGCTGGATAACATGTAAGATGTCCCTAACCTGAACATTTGTTGTTTCATTTTTCTTGACAAAGGAACAAATCTGTCATAAATGAAGAAAACAAAGTCAAGATTTAATAATTTTTATAGTTGAATGAAAAAATCAGGATTGTTATCACTCATCTACTCATCCTAATGTCATTCCAGACATCTAGACAACCTGGTGAAAAGAATTAGTTGTTTGGATCACATAAAATTTCATATTTTATTTTAATTATTATAATTTATTTTATGTGCATTATGTTCTACAGAGTGAAGTCATAAAGGTTTGAAATAACATTAGGTTGAGTAAATAAAGACACAATTTAAATTTGGTAAACTATCCCTTTTAAAGATGCTATAACATAATAACATAAATGGTTTCACTGTTGCACCCTGAAACTGTAAACCATTTCCTTTTTTTATTTTAAGCCAGTAATTTGCATGAAGAGGATGTGCAACTGTTCTCTTAAAAAGTAAAGGGTATCAATAATATTTAGCTGCTTTAATTAATTGTTGACATAGATTGAGTGGTGTTTGCTTCAAAGCATTCGATTGTTTATGAAAGTTTTCAATAGACTGGATGGTATTTCATTTACCTGTAGTGTGCATGGATTGCAGGGTTAATAGTAATTTAATCATTTGGATAAAGTCTATTGTATTTTTGTTTTGTTTATTAAAACCAATTTGGAACAATTATTTTATTTTATTATTATTTTTTGTTGACCCATTTGCATTCCACAGAAGTGTTTTCTTGTCATTTTGTGAAATTACACTTCCCACACTGTTATATTTGTCCTACTGAAATGCTGCAGGGTCTGACCTGTAACTGGTATCTTTCTGACCCCTGAAGAATCTTGATGTCGTGCCAGATGAGGCTTGAAAATCATTTTTGATACATGTGTGACAATTCAATAATTATAACTACATATGAATCTAAAGATGAGTTTCAATGTTTTATGTGACTAAATTAGATCACTATATAGGTTTTGTACAATGTAACTATTTGTTGATTCTGTTTGATGTTTGAAATGAACGTTTGTTTGTTTGTTCATTTATGTAGAGATTTATTAATTTATGTTCCATTCCTGTACTAATAGTTTTACTAGGATGTACCTGATTTGAAATGATTATACCAAAAAAAAAAAACATTGTGTCAATACATTCAGGTACATAAAACACCTATTGTTCATTCCTACTGAGTACTTATTTTCAGAATAAAGGAAATTTTTTTCTTTTTCAGCAAGCTACTTTAAGGTGCATTGCTCTTCAGCCTTGAATGTAGCCTAAAGCTGCATCCCTTCATGGTTTTGATGGAAAGGAGAAAGAATTTAGTCTGCTTTGCTCCTAATCACGTTTTGTTTGAAAGGATGTTAAATTTGCAACTTGCAATTTTTATATAATAAATACATTAAAATCTATATTGGTGTCCGTGTTGTTTGAAATGTAATTTATTTATTTTATTATTATATATTATATATATATTTTTTTACAGTAGTGGTTCTTAACTCTGGTCCTAGGGATCCCTGCTTTGCACATTTTGTTTGTCTCCCTTGTTTGACACACTCAGTTCAGTTCATTTGCAGACCGTGGGTCCCCAGGTCCAGGATTATGGACCACTGCAATACAGCATAAGTAACTAAAAACTAACCTAAATATTAAGGAAGTCAAATATTATAAGAGATTAATAATGTTCAATATAAATTTTAATATGTACAGAGTTATACTAGTTAGTATTTCAAAATAAGACCCTTTAATAAATCATATCTCAACTAATTTCGCCACGAAATGTCCTGCTAGTTCTCGACTATTCAGCGGAGTCCTTGCACAGTGGTTAAGGTTTGAGCTCCCTCTAGTGGTGAAGGATAATATAACGTCTTGAAAGTATTACAAATATTATTTTGCTGCTCTAAATGAACGAAAGAACGAATAAATGAGTGATTGAATGAAGAAATGAATGACTAAATGACAACCTGATATCACAAAGGGGCGAAGTTTGGTGGGTCTAAATTTGTCTCTTGAGTGGTTATATACCATAAATGAACATTAATAATTCTCATTGAACTATTCAATGTGAATAATTAATATATAAAGGATATTGCTACTATCTGACAGGTGTTAACTGTTTAACTGAATATGCTGAGGCAAAAAAAAAAAAAAAAAAAAAAAAATACAGCATTGTCACGTGGTTCCAGTAACCTTTCACAGCGCTGAGCAGGACAGACCAAACACAGTTGTTTGTGATTACTGGAAAAGTTGTGTATTTAATTATTTAGTTTAGATTCATTACATTGTACGGCTGTATCAATCCGATTAAATAGGCCTATTTTATAGTAGAAATGCCTTCAGTGAGACCAAAAGTATTTGAATGTCCCGAATAGGGGACTCAGTGTAAGTTTGGTTTGTGAACCACTAGCGCCCTCTGGAGGAAGACAACTTTCATTAGGAGATGGTTATGAAGTAGCAAAATTGTTGTCACAAGTTGGCTCTAAAGTTTCTTGACACTATTGCTTAGTTTGTTTCTAGCGGGAAATGATTTCAGTGACACCTGCGTTAATTTTATGCAGTAGGACTGACTGACCCTCGTGTATGTGGTAAGTGAGGATTCCTTTATGTTTTATTTAGAAATAACGTCACTTTTGTTGAAAAGGAATCGATGAAACGGAAAAATCTGTACGTTTTAAACGAGGATTAAGTTTAAATTCCTTGCAAAGGCATTCAGACTTTTTAGTTAATTGCTAAATGTTATGTTTTTGGTTTGCATAAATGTGCATAATACTTACGAAAAAATAAAATAAGTAAATGAACATGCCAGCATGCCAGATAATGTAACATAAAAAACACATTTTGGTTAAATAAAAGTAAGAATCGATGTAGAAAAATGGATTTAAATCCATCAAGGTTTTCTGTTTCATGTAAATGTTGAAAAGAGTATCCAAACACAAGGACAAAACTAACACTGGAGTGTTGATTGTCTCGCAAGAAAAGGGCCATAGAGTAGTTTATATGTGTCACTGTTTGTACTGTCCACAAGTGTTTTATGACAAACCATATTATTTCATCTCCCATTTAATGGCATTTTTTTTTTTCAATAAATGGTCTTCTATTAACCGTTATAGAAGTTTACCCTGCCTGATCAGTGATCATTATGTATTGGTCATAAAAAACTATTAGTTGGCTTCTAAAATCAGTACTCTATGCAGTACCCTAGAAAACCTTACAAGATAACAGCCCTTTGCTTAATTTACAGTAACTGTCAGCATAAATATGGAGTCAATACATGCTAGCATTATTTTATGTTTAATCAAAAGTTATAGACTACCTTAATGGACATTTAGTTTAATCAAGGCTTTAATTATGACATTATACAATCTGTTTTTTAAGGACTTACTATAAAGGATGAAATGTTCCCATCATCCGCTGACAATTCAGGTAATTTAATCTTCACTCTTATATTGCTACAATATTATATACTTCTGTCTTGTACTTGTTGTTTCTGAATGAGGTACATTCTCATAGCATTCTCAAATAATGGCTTTCACTTGTCAAATGCACAGGGAAATGCTACAGTCAGCCATTATTTGGATCGTTTGCATCCTCTGAGTCCTTGGAGACCAACGGCTCTGACAGGTAACAATTGTCAGGGGATCTTCCTTGGTTTTTGAATTTTATATATATATATATATTTAAATAAATAAACTAAATTAAGACTTTTAAATATGTATTTATAATTGTATAATTTGCATTATATAAATTATATTATATATGTTAATGAAAAAATATTCAGTCTTGCTGTAAAGTGCTACTATACATTTTTTTCATCAGATATGGTGCCTATGATTCTTTTGGACTTGGGTCCTTGAATACTGAAGATAAAGATAGCGTTTTTGATAATTCAAATGGAGAGTACATTGACACCTGTTCATCCACTTGGGGAGCAGATGTCTTATCAAACTGGGACAGGCCTTTCATCATGTCTTCCCAAAGGTCCAGGTCTCCGTTTTTGGACAGCGGCAGAGAGATTGAATACTCAACGTCCAACCTCTCCGATTCCTCCAGCCTGTACTCTCCTTCACACTCTCGGCCAGCGCCGATTGGCTCACGGGGCAGAGACATGCACCCATACGTGCACAAAAACTACCGCGGAAGAGGTGCTGTTGTACCTGAGGACAAAGGACAAGATGTAGGGGTACGTCTGGTGTCTAGTTTATTTATTGAGCAAAAGCAATGACTTTCATTGTTGAATTTTCTTTATCTGTTCTCTTCCACAGTGCTCTAGTCAGAACCCATCTATTTGCATAGAGAGATTCTACTCAAAACCATCTGCTTTGGTGTTTCGAGGGACCAAGAGGAAGATGATGGAACCAGTACCTCCTTGCAAGCTGGTAAAAAAAAAGAGGATCGTAAGAGCAACTCCCAGCATAATCAGCCTTGTGGGTATGTGATGCGCTACTTTGATGGACCAAACATGATTTAAAATTGTTAAATTGTTGCACTTTCTTTACTGGATTTTTCAAAAATGTTGACTTGCATTGCTTTTTTTTTTTTTTTTTAGGACCACACATTTCAAAGGTAAGAATTTACAATCAAAGATGCCTCAAAATCAGTTGTGTGATACTAGAGTTTGTCGTTTCTACAGGACAGTTGTGTTTCTTCCCAAACCAAGGAAATAAATAAAGAGCATGGTATGGCTGTTATATTCTATTGTTTATTACATTTGAAAAAAAGTTGTATCTCACAGCATGATTCATTGCAAGCGTGGTTTATTATTTGAGTGCAGAGCTTGGTAGGAAAGTTCGAGCCAGAGAGAAGCGCAGAAGGCGACGAGAGAAGAATCATGAAAAATATGGAGATAAGCACAGGTAAACACTGAAATTTCAACTGACTCACCGCTTGCTGGATATTAATTTATTATTTGAATCTACTGTATATATATTTTTTAAGGCAGAACTTGATAACTTCTGTATTGCTTTTAGAAGCAGCGAAATGTTGACTTGTGAAATGTGAAAAGGCTAAAGAATTAAAATTTGTTCAAAATTTTTAGGTGGGCTTTTACATGTGCTTTTTGTAAATTCCACACGTTTGAAGACAAAGACATTGAGAAACATTTTGGAAGCACGTATCACACAGAGACTCTTGACTACATACGACGGCAAGCCAAACTTGATGACAAGGTCATCAGTTTTTTGCATGTAAGACTTTTAAATTATTTTCTTTCTTGATGTTTTAGTCTGGGTTTTTATTATATTTGTTGAAGTACACTTACCCCATTCTAATATTGCACAGGATTGCATGGTTCACAAGTTTCATAAAACTGTCTCTACCCTACACAAACTTAAGTTTTCCTGTGGACGAAGCAAAGATGAATGGGCAAAGATAATGGAAGGTTTGACTCTGCTTAAGCCAACATCACATAAATATACATAATATGATAAATCAGTACACTGATGTACAAGTATTTTTTTGAACACTTGATGCTTTGAGGCTTTATCATCTTGCATTCTACAAAGACACACATACTGACAGATTCTATTTAAACTTCTTGTTCCTACAGGGGTGACAGAAGAGGACTACATGAGAAGGATGGAGGTGGTTTACTGTGTTGCATGTGACATTCACATTCCTGTGGTTTTCAGCTCTGTACAGCAACATCTTCATTCACTCACTCACCTCACGAGCAAAGTGGTAACATGACTCTCTCCTCTCTTCTCTAAATATCACGAACCATCATTTTTGTCTTATATATGGCCTTTTTCTCATTTTGCTTGTACGTCTTGTGTTCCCCCCCCACTTAAAGGCTTATAAGGAGCAGTTAAAAAGAGACAGTGTGGTCACAGCTAAAGCAATAATAAATAATGACAATGTGAAGGTGCGCTATGAGAAGTACATGAAGGTAATGACATTTGTGGCATATTGGAACACATTTAGAAGTCAAGTCACCTTTATTTATACAGTGTTTTTAACAATACAGATTTCTCAAAACAACTGCACAGCATCAATTAGGAAAACAGTGTCAATAATGCAAAATGACAATAGTAAACACTAATTTTTCAGTTAAAGGCAGTTCATCATTGAATTCAGTGATTGTCGTCATCATCCAGCTCAGCTCAGTTTAAATGGTATCTGTGCAATCAAGTCAACGATATAGATAGAAAATACGTTTTTTTTTAAACAATATTTAATGGGATATCTTTTTGTTTTACAGGGAGAGGACCCATTTGCAGTCGACGCCAATGACACAAGTTCTGATTCTCAGGATCCTGAGAAATCTGATGAGGCAGATGAAGACGAAGAAAATAGTGACTCATAATAATGGACAAAAAAAATGGATTTCTACTGTACTTTCTCACTCTATAACTTCAAATGGTCATTCACATGACCTTGCAACACAAAGGGCCTTCACATTGATCCACACAAGTGTAGGCTAGTTTTCTTCTGATAAAGTGTATGCATCATACTGGGGCCATGTTTTACTGGTGTTTGTAGTATCTGTGTTGGTTTGTACTAACAATATTTAGTCACTGTTCCAAAAAATGAAACTTTACAGCTTTATATTTAAATGCAGATGTTATATTTTGTTCCCTTTAATATTTGGGATTGGAAATTTGTCTTTTCACTGTTTGCTTTGAGATGAGATGGTGTGTTGACCATTAAATATTCACTTTAAACTAGATGTGCTTGCTGTGAGAATATATTTAACAGCTTTAATTATTCATTTTACCCATTAGAACTGTATGTATGACTATTCTGTGAGAAGAATACTGGCACCAGCTACACTGGAAGTCCCTCTACTGGAGGAAAGAGATAAAAACAACTCTGAGAAACTTGAGTTGTACCATTGAGGCTATATCGAGCGGCAACCTCCCGCTCTCTCTCGTGAAGCCAACAAGGAAGTATCTTTTCATTTTTTAAAATTATTTAAAAAATGAAAAGATACTTTAAATGCGAAATTAAAACCGCCAGTAGGTGGCAGCAAGTCACTGTTGATAAGTGAGTCATTGCGAACGAACTGAATCTTTTAAACGGTTTATTGATTCAGGAAGGAAACACCACCATGTTGCTCAGAGACGCAAAACAGTGCTGTAGCTGTGCTGTAGAGCAAAAACAGGCAATATGCTGTCTAAAACGTAAGTCTCTTAATTAATTTGTTTATTGAACTGTTGTAAAAATCAATATCACATTTCGTAATCATGCTGATTTTTGGAAAGAAAAAAAACTATACGAAATTCTAAAACACATGCACTAGTCTAACCCACTACATCTCGTAATGTGTGCGTGCACTCTGTAGGTTTGTTTTGTTAGGTTTTTTTGCAATATACTCGATAATGTCAACACCACACAACACACAACAAGCTGTCAATCTGAGTGGGCCAGTGCCACCCTTGCCCTCATCTAGCCTCGCCACTGCTCCACAGAGGCTTCCCTACCAGTGCCCTCAATTTATACATGGTCTGCCTGTGAAGGTCATGCTACTAGTTGTCTGAAATCTTTTCGTCTGCTCCAGTGTTTTAAGAGGCCTCTGCCTGATGCTTATCAGATGCAGGCCTGCTATCCCATCATACTGAGTTTACAGTTTACTTTATAAGAATCATTTGTTTCTTTGCATCATGCTACAATAGTCAGTTTAAAATGCACTGTGACTGCTGGAGATAGATGCTATATTTATAGAAAAGAGACATAAAGTATCTGTTTTTGACATTGCTAACCCTCTAATGAGACCGGGACTCAGGTGGGTACGTTGTAGGTATATTTAAAAGTGACAAAACCTTATTGGTTTCCTGACTGTTCACACTGAAGTATAATGACGTTATTAGGTCTGAAATGACACAAATTAACAATGGAAACAGGAAAAATTATCCTTACAGAAAAAATAGAAATAAAAACAAAACTGAAAAAATAACATTAGCATGTGCTTTAACTGCACTATAGGAATTATTTTTCAGAGCTTTAAATATAAACAAACATTATTGGCATATGTTTTACAAGGAAATACTATTTGTGACCCTGGACCACCAAACCAGTCTTAAGTACTGTGGCACGGCTAAATTTATACCAATAGTCTCAAGCATTGTACGGGTCAAAATTAATTCTTTTCCTTTTATGCGAAAAATAATTAGGATATTAAGATCATGTTCCATAAAGATATTTTGTAAACATTCTACCGTAAATATATCAAAACAATTTTTTTTATTAGTAATATGTATTGCTAAGAACTTCATTTGGACAATTTTAAAGGCGATTTTCTCAATATTTTGATATTTTGGCACCCTCAGATTCAGAAACTTGATAGTTTCAAATAGATCTCAAATATTGTCCTATCCTAACAAACCATACATCAATGAAAAGCTTAATATTTAGCATGCAGAAAATCTATAAATCTAAATTAAAATAACCATTATGACTGGTTTTGTGGTCCAGGGTCACATTTAAGTTTTTCTAGTTTCAAAATTTAATTCAGCGTGTCACTTATTTTTATTTTAATTGTTTGTGAAATATACTGGAATTTTTTGAGAGAAAATTGCTTCTGCACTAAATGTTCATGCAGACAGATTGTGACAGATTGTACAATAAATGCTTGTTGATATTCCATTAAACAAGACGAAAAATAGCTACTTTTGGTATATAAAGATGTTAAGTGTTGCCTTTGAGTGGAGGGCAAGTGTTTTCTGTTCTAGATGCTAAAGCTCCGATTTTAATTGGGCATTAAACCCAGTGAGAGATTGATTGTAAAACTTTTATCTAGGGTATGGCCTTGGATTTATTTGTGTCTGTGTGTATGTTTATGTGTGTGTGTGTGTGTGTGTGTGTGTGTTGCCCAAGGGAAAAGAGCACAAATCCAGAACTGGCACTTTGTAAGCACTTGCACAGATGATGAGCAGTAATTATGCTTTAATGATTTCTTTAGGGCATCCCCCCCTCCCTTGCTCCCTCACTAGCTCTCTCTCTCAGTGTCTTTCTTCTTACTCACTCCCCCTAAATTAAGACTTATTTTGAAAACATTTGGTGATGAAATGCTCCTTAAGTCATCTAATTGCCACACGAACCTCATGCGGGCATTTTCGCTTGGCATCTTTGATGTCTCATGCCCCTGCCTGTGTACTGATTGGTGCTTATTGGCTGTAATTGGGACAAGTTGTTTTAAAAAGGGCATCCGCTGCATGACTTTGATGGCTGCAGTGGCCTCGCCATTGCTCAGAGTGGAGGAACCCTCCCCCAGCATGCACCCACGAGCACTAAGGCCCTGTCACTTATTAAAGGAGGTTGTCACCACAAAGTGACAGATGTCCTGATAGGATCTGGCTGAGACTTTGGCCCCCGCCTGGCTTGTTAGTACACATGGTTCAAGGGAAGAGAACTGTTGGTTGTTTTAATAACTGTTACTTGTATTCTTCAGAGGCCTCCATCTTTCCCACCCTCTGTTCCTTGCTCATTCTTCGCCTTCTCTCTCGCTTTCCCTTCTTTTTCTCCTGCTAGGAGATGTTTTATACCCCTTGTAGCTGCTCTCAGATTCTGAGCTCTGTTCTCGTTCTCTCCCTGAGGTGCTGGCCTTGTCATGTCAAGGGTTCAGTGCCATCCGAATGTTTTTAAAGCTCCATTTTCGCTCTGTGCTGCCCCCCTGCTTGTCACATGAAGATGAGGCTGGTATCCCGGGGTACACACCTGGCACTCTCAGTCCCTCACAATCCCCCATCAACCCTAAGCATCCCTCTGGAGAGCAACCCGTCCTTTTAGGTTTCTTCCACAGGTAAAATTGTGAAAAACCTTGCAAGGCCCCCGGTTCCCCCGGAGGTAAAATCTATAATGGAGTTTTGATTCAAGCTACAAGGGCCTTGAAAATTGACTGCTTTAACCACACAGCTGCCTTTCAGAAGGTCAGCGCTGCACATAGACAAGAGAAAATCATTGGCCCAAAGAGGGCTGGAAAAGGCCAGAACAGCTCACCGCAAATTACACACCAGCAGGGCACCATGCAGAAATGCATTTTTTTCCCCAGCAGTAACTTTTATTTGTGCAGTATGGCTTCTTAAACTTTCACATTTTTCAACATCAATTATTCAGAATGTAAACTTATTGAATTATGGAACTTCCAAACTAATAACAGTTTTCATGCATGCAGCGCTTCACTCTCGGTGATACAAACTGGTGGGTCTGTTTTGATATCCTTTGATGATTGTGTGAGGTCAGAAAGCTGGAGTTACTATAAAGAGAATATTTTTATTGGCCTCAAAATGTGACTTGTAATATACCAGGGTCTTTCCTAGCTGAAAATATTTTGTGCTAGTAGCAAAAGACAGAGGGCGCGATAGTATAGCGTTGCAGAATTCAGCAGTCATAGATTGATTTCTTTTGTCAATTTGATGTCAACTGACACATAACTGTTCTCTTTTGTAAAGCTCTTGTTATATTCCATCATATGTCACACTCTCATAGCAGGAGGGAGTTCTATCCATTTATCCAGATAATCACTAACATCGAACGAGCACAATATTGTTTTTTTCAATCAATTCAATTGAATCTATTTCATAAACAAAATGAATTACATCTGTATGTGAAACCCTAAATGATATTACACTTCAACTTAATATTTCACAACTGAAAATATTTAATAATTCATCTTCCTCCCTCTCGTAAAAAATCCCTCATCCTTCTCCCGAAGTAGGTGTTGGTATGAAGAGTCAAACATGGCATTATATTTTCATTGCTGCTGGAATCTAAGACAATCATTGCTTTATCATCAAATTGACTGAGATAAACTGAGAATTCCTGACTTACAATTCTCCGTCTCACATCACAGATGGCAATGTTTGTTAGAAGAAATAAAAAACACCTGCCAAGAGTAGTCATTGCATCCTGTCAGGACAAATTGAAAGTAATGGTACCTGACAGTTAAATTCAGCTTCTGACAGAAGCAAACTTGTTGAATTCCCACAGAAGTTAATACTCTAAATACTCGTTGTTGCAATCAGTTAAACATCCCCGGGAGGCTCAACAGAGCTTCCCTTTGAACAAATACCCGAGGGAGGCCAGCCTGGGACAGCGCCAGAACCTACAGGTCTTAACGGCAGGTGCTTCTGGGAGTTTATGCAATGAAACAATTGATAATTTCTCCTGCGACTGTTGGGAGAAAAGATGTAGAAAAAGAGAGGAGAGAAAGAGTTGAGAGTGTTTTAAGTAAGAATCTTTATCTGAGCTTAATTTCCCATGCTTGAGCAGAGTGGAGGATTTTTTTCCTCCTTACAGATCTTTTTGGTTAGATCCTGCCTACCCAAGATAGACCCAGGGGCACTCTAAGAACATACACATCACCTAGATTTGCCTTCCAGCCCACTTCCCTCTCCAGCGATCGCTCCCTCGATCCCCGACGGCTTCTTTGTGCAGGAAAGACGAGAGAACGTTTTAGAAATCAAATTTCACTTTGTCGGGGGAACCTGGAACAGACTCTAATTTGAATAGAATAGCTTTAAACGTATTGCCTACACCTCCATTTAATCTAGACAGTTTTTTCATCTTTCTTTAAAAGTATAGTGACTTGCACTTTTTCTATAACAAGTAATTAAGGGTGACCAATATGATAATGAAATAAAAAAACTTTATCAGTTAATAATTTTTTTACATTTTTTTTTGTTATTATTCCTTTGAAATATTTCTTATATATATATATATATATATATATATATATATATATATATATATATATATATATATATATATATATATATATATATATATAAAATTTGTTTTAGTTTTTTTACAAAACAGTTCCATTGTTTACCAATTCAAATTATGTGGTTTAAATGCAAAACAATGTCGAGGTCAATGAATCTCTTAAAATATCAGATAATTAGTCATTTTTATGGCAAGTTAAAGGTATTTCATTTTGTAATTTCAGACCATTTATGTATTTAAAAAATACAGTAAGTAACTTGCACGTTAACCAGAATTATTTATTTAAATTTTATCGTAATCATGGACAATCTTATGTTATTGCCCTCTGTATTCTGAACATTGTCTTTCTAAACTCTGGTAGGTGTTTTTTTTTTTTTTTTGTCTTGATTGCTCAGTCATAAACACCTCAACGCCTCTTTTCTCTTGAAAGCATTTCTCTTGTTTGCCACACTAGCATGCTGACAGACATGTGGCCCAATGAGGGATTTAATAGTGCACAGGTTATCATAAGGATGAGTCAGTCTACTGAGACACAAGGGATATGGAAGTGGTCTACAGAGAAAGATGTGGGCTGGTTGGGGGGGGGGGGGGGGGGGGTGTTGGTGTGGGGGTTTGGAGGAGATGTACGTAGGTAGTGTATTCCTCCATCCCTCAGCACCTTGCCTGCATTGACCAGAGTGTCCATCAGTGTGGTCTCTCGAGTGCTGTAGGAACAGCAGTGCTGGCAAAAATAAAAAACACAGTCCAAGAAAGTGCTTTTTTCATAGCAGGAATAGGAGTGATGGATTGGGTTAGCATGAGCACACAATGCATTTGTTACAGAAAGAAAGAGAAAACAAGGTCTGGCAGAAAACCCCTCCACTGTCAGTTGGCATTGAAATATGTAATGATGAACAAGAATGGGTTAAAAATAATGAATGAATATTTGGATATTAGTATTAAAGATTTCATGTATCTCATATGCAAATACATTTGTTTCATTATCAGCATATCTTTGACATTTTCAATAATGCATGGATTGTTTGTCCTGTGTCCTTGAATTGATATCTGACTTAACGTGGCCCTCTGTGTTTTGCATGCATCTTCTGACCTTCATCGCCCATGAAATGTAATTATTTTTGGTTACTGATAGATGTGAAACATGTACTCCTGAGATTTGTGTAAAGGCAGGCTACCTGCCAATTTGAAGGGAGCGATTCTGAGAGCATAAAATATGAACAACCTTTCTGTGCAATAATTGTCCCAATTTCCTTTGAAGAAGGCAATCATCCTGGATGTTCACCAAGAGCTTATTTAGAGATATATATTTTTTCCATCTAGGTTATATTAATTAATGCATGCCTTAGCTCAAATTAGCCCTCTAAGGAGCAATAACTCAAATTCTTGTATTTATGTAAGTAATGGGTCAAAAAAAAACATGCTAAACTGAAATAATTATGCAGTCCAACACTTAGCTTTGAGAATAAACTGCTTGAGAAACCTGATAAAATATGAATGTGTTTAGGGTGCAAATTTGTAAAATATTTACAGCCTAGTATTGGTGGGGCACAGCAGTTAAGTTGGCAGTCAACTTCAATAATTACTAATAATAAATGAAACTTTTTCACTGAATTTATTGTTACTCATTTATTTGTGAAATGTGTTAATGTTTATAACAATATTTATTGATTTGTAAGGTAATCTTGGGAATGCTTGAAGTGCAGAATTCTGCCTTGCAACGCAGTGCTCAGTTGTGATGTGAGAACTCAAGGAGACTGCATGAGACTCAGCAAGAAGCCCCCATGGGGACTGATTTTATGTCAGGAGATTGCAGATTTTTACACTAAAGAAGCTACTCAATCTCTCTAAAGACTGAATTATTAAAGGCCTTGTATATTTTTCAAAGGCTGGGTTTAGCTTTCAGATGAGAGTGTGTGTGTGTGGGGGGGGGGGGTGGGGGGTTCATACGGGATCATATCTGTCCCACCCCCCACCTCTACAATTCTCTCTATACTTCCTCAAATGGCCCTTTACTTTCTAAGCATGCTTTTACTGCCTTTGAAGAGTTATTTTTGTTGATGAAAAGGATATGCCAGCTTGGTAAAGTGAACTGCGGCGATTCGTTCGCTCGTTTAATACTCCTCCCTCCTAGGTTTGGTTCATAAATTTATTATCAGTAAAGTATACGAGCAGTCTCATGCCTTAGTGAGGCCTGGAAGCTAAGTGTTGCTGATGTGAAAAGATTGAGAGCCAGACAGAACAAGAGAGAGAGCAAAGAGGTGAAGGGTAGGAAGAGAGGGAAAGAAGAAAGTGTGTTTTGGTTAGAGCGTTATCTTTGCCTGACTGACGACCGGGTGTGAAGTACAGTATAAAGCTCTGGCTTCATCGATGACTTTCTTCATTGTGAGCTGTAGGAGAGCAGCCTGGCTCTAGTGCATGTTCATTACTGAATGCTGTAGCTGATTAATTCCCATTGGACACACACATTCTCACAACACTTTAAAATTTAACAAGTTTTTTTGCCTGAATAGTCAGTTGCATATTAACTTTAACCTTTTTATTTTTTCATTTTTATTATTTCACCAAAAACAAAAAAAAAATAGCCTTTTCTCGGATTGCATTATATTCTCATCCAAAGATCCAAAGAAGTGAGTTAATGATGGCAGAATTTAGTCATTTTGGTGAACCATCCCTTTCCAATGAAGGCATGTATTATATTATATGATATATGATATGATATGATATTATATTATATGATATTAATTATATTATATTATATTATATTATATTCAGGGAAAATTAACTTTTTTTCAATTAACAGCCAGTTTTGTTACTAAATCTGGCCATTCAGAACTTCTCAACAAATCAAACATATAAAAAATAAACCAGATTATAAAAGTTTATCACATCTTAGATTTATTGTTAATGTTATTTTTATTATTTTACTTTTGCCATTATTTTGCCTTTATAATGATAGGTCAGTTAGTTCACAGGAAGTGAAGTGGGGGTCGGAAGTGATACAAAATCTCGCTATAAATAACAATAAATTAATTTTGCTACCTATCACATTCTGTTTTATTAATGTCTACACCTACCCCAGCCCTAAACTTATGCCTTACAATAATGCAAATACAGTAATTGTTGTTCAGCGTGACAAAAATGATGCAATATTAATGCTTGCATGACCAGGAAGCCCTGTGGCTGAAGCTGTATCCATCCATACATAAATTATTAATTATATTTTGATCATTAAAGTTATTTCATAGTTCAGTGATTTTCACAAAAGCATCTTCAAAATGTGAAAATTATTACTGGGCATCAATTTAACTGTTTAATGCGATTAATCACACGACTGTCTTCGATTAATCGCGATTAATCACATTGTTATGCACAAAATTCAACAATGCATTTAAAAGTAGTGTATTGTGCACTTTTTTCTTTTAAAAGTACTGCTATATGAACAAAAGTTTGCAAACACTTTAAACAAATAAGTTTACAGCAGTATTCATTTTATATAGTAGCAGTTAAAATATGTCTTGTAAATCTCAACTTATAACATTAATGTAATAAAATTAAATATAAAACAAGCTATTTGCTCCACCAGGGCATTAATGTTTTTATAGAAACCATTTTATAATTTGTTATAGAAAAACCAGTTATGCTCAGAGTCCAGAGCCTCAATCATAATACAGGCACATTCCAAGTAGAGACCTGCACGATCATGGCACCCAACCCAACAGAGTGTGGTGCAGGACAACACTTGATGGGTGAGTGTGGGTGCGTGCGGGTAGAGACTTGAATGCGTGTGAATGCAGGAGAATAATTAGGGAGTACTCACACTAGGCAATCTTAACTGTGCCCGAGCGCGTTTGACCACTAAAGCATGGTTCGTTTGACTAGTGTGATGACTCTGTGCATTCGTTTAGCCGTCCATCGCTCGGTTGTCGTAGGGAGGGCGGGTTGTTCAGCTTCCTGACAGCCTGATGGATGAAGATATCCTTCAGTCACCTCCCGCAGTCTCCTCCCTGATGGCAGCAGATTGAAGAAGCTGTGTGACGGGTGTGTGGGATCACCTGCAATGCAGAGGGCTAAGGGGGGTGTCTGCGGTCTTGGGTGACGGGATGGGGGGCTTATGATATTAGACTTCGTAGCCTATAATAAAAGATAATGAATTTCAAACCTTAACTAAACACATTTTTATTCAAAGAACAACCGTCTGTCACTACTCTTTAGTCTGCCACAAAAAACAACAACATTAAAATCATGAACTCAAATGTCATTGTAAAAAGAAAAAAAAAACAATGACTGTTGTAACAGTGCGTAAATCAAACCTTTCTGTAACGCTAACGCTAATAAGCTTAAATGAAAATAACGAAATAATTGTGTAGCAGAGTATTTTTTTGTACACAGTGCCGCGAACTGTCAATCACTCCTGTACGCGTGCATCACTGTCCTCCTCGCAGCTGCAGCAACTTGCGCTCTCTTCATCAAGCTTTAAAACAAAAAGGGGACGTCTGGTCACCCTACCACACAGTGATGCAGCTAGTCAGGATGCTCTCGATGGTGCCTCTGTAGAATGTGCACATGATGGGGGCCCGGGGCCGGGTGGCTCACCTCACTCCTGTAGTTTGTCTCATCTCTGTTGCTAATGAGACCCACAACAGTTGTGTCATTCGCAAACTTAATGAAGAGGTTGGAGTTGTGTGACGGTGTGCAGTCGTGGGTCAGCAGAGTGAAGAGGAGGGGGCTCAGCACACATCCTTGGGGGGCCCCAGTGTTCAGAGTGATGGTGCTGGATGTGTTGCTACTGACCTGTACTGTTTGAGGTCTTCCAGTCAGAAAGTCCAACAGCCAGTTGCACAGTGAGGTGTTGAGGCCCAGCTGGACCAGTTTGTAAATGCATTTTGTAAAAAAACACCGCTTGGATGGGAGAGAGCGAAGCCTCTGAACCAAGATGGCCACGCATCCACATGCAAAGATAAAGATACATAAAAGTGAAAAGTGGTTTGTAAATATGTTGATGCTTAGCCTAAATAATTTTACCATGTGAGGGCTCCTGCAGTCTATAACAGTCCGTGTTTAATCTTAGTCCACTTTAGCTAGGAGTAAGATCACATCAGAAATAGGTCGTAAGAATGTTTTCACGTTACCACCTGAGGTTGTTTTAACTTCTATCTTGCGGACCTTTCCATCACTGCTCGGGAAGACGGATGTGATTAAGCCCAAAGGCCAGTCATTCCTTGAAGACTGAACTTGTTTCAACAACACAACATCTCCAATGTGCAAGTTTTGGTGAGTGTCATACCACTTCCGTCAAGGTTAGAGTGTACTGATGTATTATTTTTGCCATCGGCTCCAAAACTCATTGGCCAATGCGTTTACTTGTCTCCACTGATATCTTAGAAGATCCTTTTCAGTGGAGTTCTCAATTGGGATGGGTACTCCTGGCTTTTGGATAAGGAGCATTGCTGGAGTGAGTACGCATGGAGAATAGGGATCTGAAGAGACAGGAATCAGAGGTCTAGCATTTATGATTGCGGACACCTCTGCCATTAGAGTGCAAAGTACCTCCTGAGTCAAGTGAGCATGTTTCTTCTGCAACAGCATACCATCTAGAATCCTGTGACTCACGCCGATCATGCGTTCATGGATTCTATAACTTCTATATGTACTGCTCGTATACTCATATACATGAAGAGTATAGCCCACCAATTGTTTTCAGCTACCCCACCTCTGGTGTGTCGAGTGACCACAGTACATTGACCAAAAACATCTAACCCCACGTAGGTAAATGGAGGGGATTTACTGAGGCACTCAGGTGGCAGATCTGCCATCTTCTGGACTTCCTGCTTTCCTCTGAGTCAGAGGCATGTCACGCAACAATGAAGAAAGGAGTTTATCAGTCTTTTTCCTCCTAGAATCCACAAGCCAGCTGATCTAATTGCTCCTTCTGTAATATGTCGGCCTTGATGGTGCGCTTTGGAATGGTAGTAATTCACCAACAGTTTGGCAACATGACTTTGCTTTGGGAGGATGATTCTTCACCTCTAACTCCAGAGAGGCGTGTCTCAGACGTCCACCAACCCTCAAAAGATCATCGTAGATGTAGGGGTCGAGGTTCCTCAGCCCACTTGAATGAAAAACTTGTTTGTTCCTCTTCAAAGCAACATAGTCCTCTGGATATAGCTCTTTCTGTACATGTAAAAGAATTTGTTTCTTTGCGCTTGCCTGGTCTTCAGGAGTGCGTATATCACTGCACTGATGCCATCCTTTGCACGCATGTGATGTGCTGATGGAACTTGATGACTGAGAGCGTGCTTGATGAATCAGAAAGGAAACGGCTCTTAGCAAAGATTCCCAGGTTGAAAAGCGCTGAAACCGTTCTGAGAAGTGGCTTCTGTCAATTTGAGTAACTGCTGGTCACACAAGGTCTGATTTCTGCATCCATCTTAGGATTCACCAGTTCGAAGAACTAACATTCTTGCGCTTGGGGCATTTTAAAGAGAAAGCTGGGTCCTGTGAACCATATAATGTCATTAAGCTGTGATGTAACCACAGATCTTGTCGCTAGATCAGCTGGATTCTGATCTGTAGGCACATAATTCCACTGATCTGGAGAAGTTGACTGGCGTATCCATTGAACACGGTTGTGCACATAAACGAAGAAGCATCTGGACTCAATGTAGATATATCCCAGGACTACTTTGCTATCACAATAGAACTTCACAGCATTCGGCTTGTAGTCTAGTTTGTAAAGGATATGTTCAGTCATCTCTACAGCCAGCAACACACCACACAGCTCTAGGCAAGGGATGGAAGGCTCAGGACGAGGTGATAGCTTTGCCTTGCCCAGCACAAATCCCACTTTGACCTCGCCTTCATCAGTCAGAGCTCGAATGTAAGCCACAGCCCCTATGGCCCAGTTCGAAGCATCTGAAAAGACACCCAACTCAGTGTATGAAGTGTTAGAGAGTGAATGATGTAGGTATGTGCGTGTGATGTACATGTTGCTTAGCTTTTGAAGTGAGATTCTGCATTCTTCCCACTTGTTTATTTTCTCTTCAGGAAGGGCTGTGTCCCAATCATGCTCCTCTTTAGCCAGCTCACGTACTAGCGGTCTGCCTTGGATTTTCACAGGTGCCACCAAGCCCAAAGGGTCGAAGATGCTGTTCACGGTGGAGAGCACTCCACGGTGAGTGTAGGGCTGGTTGTTAGTTATAACTTTGAAAGGTGAAGGTATCTGTTTTTATGTCCCAGTATAAACCCAGGTTTCTTTGAGTGGGCCAAATCTCATTTCCAAAATTCAGATCTTGGAGGCCAGAAGCCAGGTCTTCTGGTGGGAAAGCTTGCATCACGTTGACACTGTTTGAAGCTATCTTGTGTAGCTGAAGTTTAGACTTGGAAAGCAATTCTTGAGTACGCTTGAGCAGGTCGAACGCTTCAGCTTCTGTGGGAAAGGACATGATACTGTCATCCACGTAGAAATGTCAGTTGACAAAGTGTGAAGTGTCAGTTCCGTACTCTTGCTCACTTTGCTGTGCAGCTAACCGTAGACCGTATATGGCAACTGCTGGAGAAGGGCTGTTCCCGAAAACATGTACCCTCATACGGTATTCTACCACTTCTTTGCTCAAGTCACTGTCTCTGTACCAGAGGAATCTCAAATAGTTTCTGTGATCTTTTTTCACCAGGAAACCATAAAACATTTGTTGGATGTTCGCCATAATTGCAGTGAGATCTTTCCTGAACCGTAAATGCACACCTAACAAGGAATTGTTTAGGTCAGAGCCTGAGAGGAGCACATCATTCAGAGAAATACCTTGTTGTTGTGCACTGGAATCAAATACCACCCGTATCTGTCCTGGTTATTGTGGATGATATACTCCGAAGATGGGTAAGTACCAACATTCTGCATGGTGGTTCTGAAAGAGCTTCTTCATAAAGGCAGGAAACTGTTCTTTCATCTCAGGTTTTCTGCTCAGTGTGCAACGCAAAGAATTAAGACGTGATAAAGCTTGTTCCCGATTATTGTGGAGTAATGGCCTGGGTGAGTGAAATGACAAAGGAGTGGATTTTCAAGAAGATTTCATCCTCAAAAGACATGGCAGGTTTGTTATAATTTTTTGGTTCTCTCAAATACCCTGAGTCCAAGCCCATCTTCGTCTTGCATGCAATGAGTAGCGTCATTGAAAGAATGGGAAAAAACAACAGACTCATGCTCCCCACCATGACACAATTTCTCTTTCACTTTGAGGTGGCTCTGACATGGAGTGAGATGAGATAGACGACCATTCTCCAGGGTGTTAGTTTTGCCAATGCAGACATCACCTACAATTACCCAGCCTAGATCCAACCACTGTGCAAAGGGTGCATTGTGAGGCCCATTAAATTGTTGTCTCACTTTATGTATGGATCTAGCTTTGGGATGAACTGTGCCAAAGGTTTCAAATGTGGATGAACAAGGGCGACCTCTGGCATGGGAATTTCTAATCTGCTGCTCATTATCTCGTCACACTCTATTAGTGGAGGGAGATCAAGACACATCTCACCATCCAGCGTCTCTATTTGGAAACCGACTGCTTTTCTACCAGACATTTCTATGGAACCAGAACATTATCTCAACAAATATGGAGAGGGGTTACTTTGAAGTAAGTGACATGACATTCAGCCAAGTATGGGGACTCGTACTCAGAATTCGTGCTCTGCATTTAACCCATCCAAAGTGCAGACACACAGAGCAGTGAACACACACACACACACACACACAGCAGTGGGCAGCCATTTATGCTGCGGCACCCGGGGAGCAGCTGGGGGTTCGATGCCGTGCTAAGTCGTGGTATTGCCGGCCCGAGATTTGAAACCACAACCCTAGGGTTAGGAGTCAAACTGTCTAACCACTAGGCCACGATTTACCAAACAGGACTCCAAACAGATGAAAGAACTCTCCTTTGGCCAGTGAGCGGTTGCTCTGGTCATCAATGATGACATACATCTTGATGGCTCGTCCCTGCTGTCCTTGAGGAAATACATGCACCAAGCACATTTTTGCACAGGATCGCATTGAAGTACTTTCTCCACAAATTTCTGTGCACCTTGAAGTTACCTCTGGGGTTGTGTTGACCTGTTGTTCTGTGTTTCGTTCTTGTATCGGAGATGTAGAGAGGGGTGGGGCTATGTCAGGATGCATAACTGTGCAATGTCTGTCAGAATCACATTCAGAGCATTTGAGGATCATGAGACATTCTCTGGCTACATGACTCGGAGAGCAACACCTGAAACATCTTTTATGTTCTTTCAGCAGGTTCTTGCTAGTGATGCGCGGGTAGTCTCATAACCTGCGGGCCCCACGGTTAACCCGCGGGTCTGGTTGGGGCGGGTTAAGAAATTGGCACTTTATTTGCGGGGCGGGTTGGGGCGGGTCACTAAAAACAAAATTTTTAAAAATTTATTGTGGCGGGGGAGGCGTGGTTTAGCGAAGTCTGCAACGGGAGAGCGAGTGAAGAGACGAGCGGCGGTAAGTGGTTCAGGTGAGAAACAAGTAACAGCTGGATCTCGTTGCAGTGATTGGCGTGGGGAACCATTTAAGGAGCGCGACAGCTGCCGAAGGACGAGAGAGACGGGGACTCGTGCTGGACCGAGAAGGCTGCGGAAACGGACAGTAAAGTGAAGGCGAAAGCTGCGAAGTGCGCGCACCTGCCGCGACTGTTTCTTTGTTTTATTTTTTTGGTTTGGTAAATAAAGCTTCTCACGAGCCCCGTACGCCGACCCTGGTCTCCTTCCTTTACCCCAACCTTGAAGTTCATTACACTGGTGCCGAAACCCGGGATAGGAAGGAGAGCATCCGCCATGCAGACTCCGTCAGCCACATCATCCTCGCCGTTTGCGGACATCATCACATCGCTCGCGGGTCTTCATCAAGAACACCACCAGGCCCTGCTGGAGTAGGAGCAGGAGGACCGCGAGCTGTTCCGGAGCCTGCTGGACCGGGAGGGTCGGATGGGGACGGACTCCCCAAACGCCCCGCCCACCAACATGCCGCTCACCAAGATGGGACCCGCTGACGACCCAGAGGCGTTCCTCGACCTGTTCGAGCGAACGCCAGAGGCATATGGGTGGCCGATGGACAGCTGGCCCGTCCGGGTGATCCCTCTGCTGTCGGGGGGGGCCCAGAAGACGGCCCAACAACTGCCCGTCCCGAACCTCCTGGTCTACGCCGACCTGAGACGAGCCATCCTCCAGAGGGTCGGCCTCAGCCCTGAACAACATCGCTAGCGCTTCCAGTCGCTGGCCGAAGCGGGCCGACCCTTTGTGTTGGCGCAGCAGCTCCGGGACTCGTGCCGCAAATGGCTGTTGGCCGGGGACGGCGACGCCGAGTCCATCATCAACGCGGTGGTGCTGGAACAGTTCATCTCCCGCCTCCCAAAGAAGACCGCCCAGTGGGTCCAGTGCCACCGCCCGGCGTCGCTGGATCTGGCCATCCAACTGGCGGAGGATCAGCTGGCGGCGTGCTCCGGGGTCGGCGAGCCCCTCCCGGCTGTCTCTCTCTCTTCCCCTGTCTCCCCCCCCACTCCGAAATCTCTCCGTCTCCCTAGGTCCCGTTGGGTGGGGCCACCGAGGGCTGCACCCCGCTGGAGGGTGGCGATGGAGCCTGCAGCCGGGGCACGAGGTCCCGCACGAGGGATGGCCGCACCCCAGCAACGGGGGAGTGAAAACTCTCCGGCTGCTTCCCCACGTCAATCCCCTGAGCCACTTCCCACCACCAGGGCAGCGGGGAGACCCGGGCCAGCCTGCTGGTGTTGCGGGGATCCGGGCCACTTTGTGGATAGGTGCCCGATGATGGAGGTGGGGACACTGGTCCAGAGCCCGGACGACCCGCAGGCTGCCCCCGATCAAGCCGGGCTGTACCAAATACCTGTGAGTATTAAGGGGGGTACCTATCAGGCTCTGGTGGATTCAGGTTGTAACCAGACCTCCATCCATCAAAGCCTGATACAATCCGGGGCATTGGATACGGGCCGCATGGTTAAGGTGAGGTGCGTGCACGGGGATATAAGGGAATATCCATTAAAAGCCATAGGCATTAAATTTCGGGGCCAAAAGCATAGTGTGGAGGTGGCCGTTAGTCCGCGCCTCCGGAATCCGCTAATTTTGGGGACGAATTGGCCAGCGTTCCATCATTTACTGGGGTATTTGACAGCGGGTGCCGTCGGGGGAAAGAACTGGCCGGGGGCGGGGCGAGCGCTCAGGTGGGAGAATCTGTCCCGGGACCTAGCGGGGCGGTCCCAGGGGAACCGAGCGGCGTGGCGAGGCTAAACCTTGCCAGCTGCGATGACTTTCCCCTGGAACAATCCCAGGACGAGACGCTTAAGCATGCCTTCGAGCAGGTCCGCTCGATCGATGGGCGGGTCCTCCACCCTGAGCGTCCGCTATCCCACCCGTATTTTGCCGTTATTAAAGACAGGTTGTATCGAGTGACCCACGACGCTCAGACAAAGGAAGATACAACCCAGCTGTTAGTACCGCGGAGCCGTCCGGAAATGCTTTTCCAGGCGGCGCATTGTAATCCTATGGCAGGGCACTTAGGAGTAGCAGCAACACTAAATCGCCTAACGCCCCGATTCTTTTGGCCGGGCATTCACGAGAACGTGCGCAGGTGGTGCGCGTTTTGTCGGGAATTTCAGTTGGTAAACCCACCGGCTGTTCCAAAAGCGCCTTTGCGCCCTATTCCTCTAGTGCAGGTCCCCTTCGAGCGAATTGGTATGGACCTGATCGGCCCGTTAGAGCGTTCCGCACGGGGACACCGTTTCGCGTTGGTCTTAGTGGATTACGCGACACGGTATCCTGAAGCAGTGGCGCTCCGCAACATCTCGGCAAAGAGTGTGGCGGACACCTTGTTTCGTTTAATCTCCCGTGTGGGAATCCCAAAGGAGATTCTCACGGACCAGGGCACCGCGTTTATTTCACGCACGTTAAGCGAATTGTACGGATTGTTGGGCATTAAAGCGGTGCGTACCAGCGTCTATCACCCACAAACGGACGGTCTGGTCGAACGGTTTAATCGCACATTAAAAACCATGATCCGGAAGTCGTACAAGAAGACGCGAAAAATTTGGACTGTTGGCTAGAACCCCTCTTATTTGCTGTGCGCGAGGTCCCCCAAGCCTCCACGGGGTTTTCCCCCTTCGAGCTTCTCTATGGACGTCAGCCCCAGGGGGTGCTAGACGTCCTGTGAGAAACTTGGGAGGACGGACACTCGGATAGCAAAAATGAAATTCAATATGTCCTGGACCTGCGCACAAAACTCCATACACTGGGGCGGCTCTCTATGGAGAATTTGCTCCAGGCCCAGGGCAGACAAAGCCAGCTATATAACCGGGGAGCTAAGCTGCGAGAATTTACACCGGGAGATAAAGTGCTCGTATTACTGCCAACCTCTAGCTCCAAATTGTTAGCCAAGTGGCAAGGACCCTTTGAGGTCACACGGCGGATAGGGGATATCAATTATGAGGTAGTACGAACAGATAGAGGCGACTCACGGCAAATCTACCACCTCAACCTCCTTAAAAAATGGAGCGGGGAGGAGTCAGTGTTGCTAGCGACGGTAGTGAGTGGGGAGGAGGATCTCGGGCCAGAAGCGATTATTAAAAGAAAACCCCTCGCACTGGCCCTAGGAGGGGACCACCTCTCGCCCTCGCAGATCACTGACATCGCGCGGTTGCAGGTGGAATTTGCGGACATGTTTTCGCCCCTACCTGGTCATACGGACCTGATTCAGCACCACATTGAGACAGAGCCGGGTGTCGTAATTCGCAGCCGGCCGTATAGATTGCCTAAACACAAAAAAAGGTAGTTTAGATTGAATTAGAGGCCATGCTGGGGATGGGGGTAATCGAGGAGTCACACAGCGATTGGGCGAGCCCGATAGTTTTGGTGCCCAAAACGGACGGCTCGGTACGGTTCTGTGTAGACTATCGCAGGGTGAATGCAGTTTCCAAATTTGATGCTTATCCAATGCCGTGAATTGACGAGTTGCTCGATCGGTTAGGCACGGCTCGTTTTTATTCGACATTGGACTTAACCAAAGGATACTGGCAGATCCCCTTATCTCCCATGTCCAAAGAAAAGACAGCCTTCACCACGCCGTTCGGATTACACCAATTTGTTACGCTTCCGTTCGGCTTGTTCGGGGCCCCGGCTACGTTTCAGCGCCTCATGGATCGAGTGCTGCGGCCCCATGCTGCATATGCCGCAGCCCACCTGGATGATATTATCATCTATAGTGGGGACTGGCAGCGGCATATGGAGCATGTAAGGGCGGTCCTCAGGGCGCTGAGACGGGCGGGGCTAACGGCCAACCCAAAGAAGTGCGCAGTTGGGCGGGTGGAGGTAAAGTATCTGGGCTTCCACTTGGGCCACGGGCAGGTGCATCCCCAAATTGATAAGACGGCAGCAATTGCAACCTGTCCCAGGCCCAAGACCAAAAAGGAGGTGAGGCAGTTCTTGGGGCTGGCGGGATATTATAGGAGGTTTATTCCTCATTATTCGAACCTCACCAGCCCGTTGACTGTCCTCACTAAAAAGGAGGTACCGGATACGGTCCAATGGACGGAGCCGTGCCAACGGGCCATTACCCGAGTTAAGGCGGCCCTGTGTGGCGGGCCGCTCCTGCACTCTCCTAATTTTGCTCTCCCCTTTCTTTTGCAGACAGACGCGTCGGACAGGGGGCTGGGCGCGGTCCTGTCCCAAAAGATGGGGGAGGAGGACTGCCCGGTGCTGTACATTAGTCGTAAGCTCTCAAAAAGGGAGACTAAGTACAGCACCATAGAGAAGGAGTGTTTGGCCATCAGGTGGGCGGTTCTCACCCTTCGTTACTATCTCCTGGGACGGGAGTTCACCCTCTGCTCGGACCACATGCCCCTCCAGTGGCTCCACCGCATGAAGGATACCAACGCGCGAATCACCCGTTGGTATCTAGCTTTACAGCCATTTAAGTTCAAGGTGATTCACAGGCCCGGGGGCGCAGATGGCTGTGGCCGACTTCCTCTCCAGGAATGGGGGGGGGGGCTGCAGGCCGGATGGCTCCCCGGCCTGAGTCGGGCGGTGGGGGTATGTGGCGGGGGAGGCGTGGTTTAGCGAAGTCTGCAACGGGAGAGCGAGTGAAGAGACGAGCGGCGGTAAGTGGTTCAGCTGAGAAACAAGTAACAGCTGGATCTAGTTGCAGTGATTGGCGTGGGGAACCATTTAAGGAGCGCGACAGCTGCCGAAGGACGAGAGAGACGGGGACTCGTGCTGGACCGAGAACGCTGCGGAAACGGACAGTAAAGTGAAAGCGAAAGCTGCGTAGTGCGCGCACCTGCCGCGACTGTTTCTTTTATTTTTTCGGTTTGGTAAATAAAGCTTCTCACGAGCCCCGTACGCTGACCCTGGTCTCGGGCGTACGGGGGTCGGCGTACGGGGCTTGCAAACTTGCTGGTAACTTCTCCACTATGGGATTGAGACCACGAGGGGTATCGAGATAAGCTAACCCCGGTAAGTATGCATCTTCTTTAGCTGCAAGGAGCTCCATGAGCAGGTCTGCAAGTTCCTTGAGTTGTGTGTTGTCTTTTGGAGACAGACGTGGAAAGTTATCTAAGTGCTTAAATAAAGCACCTTCTATCACTTCAGGAGTAGCATAACATTCCTGAAGTCTCATCCAAGACCGATGAAGAGCTTGTGGATTAGTAACATACACAGCTCGAATCCTTCTCACATGATCCGACGATTCCTTCCCCAGCCACTTGACTAATAAGTCTAATTCTTCAATGAATGAGAGCTGTAAGTCTTGTGTAGCATTAAGAAATGAAGACTCCCATGCTCTGAAGTTCTCTGGGTTATCATCAAACTTACTAAGTCTTGTGGTGACTAGATCTCTGCGCTCTACAAATCTAGAAAAGTCTAACATAGGCACGGCTTGACCTTGAGACAAAAAAAATGCTGCATATCTGGATGGACTGCGTAGCTTTGTGAAGCAAGATTTTGACATGGAGATGCTTTAGATGTTTTGGTATGGAATGAGGCAGATTGTACAGTGACTCTGGATATCTTGCTCGCTGCTGTCGTTCACCTTGACAGATTCTGCTCTGCTCCTGAACAGTATCTGTGCCACCGTCGTATGCAGCATTCATGCTCTCAGATTTTCCTAACACACATGGAGTCGATTCCTTCACACAGGTTAACCCTCTGAAGTCGATTAACGTGTAAAACAAACAAACAAGGTGTGCTGTCTGCAGCCTTTGTCTGCGCTGATCTTCATTTACAAACACGTCATTAAAATGAACTGTAACTCAGTGAATACTCAACTAAGAGACATGAGAGAGATATCTATAGAAAGCCTGACATGTTTACTTTTAAACTAAACATGTGCTGCTTAAAACAGATATTCTGTGATAAAGTAATCCATATGAAAACAACGCGATGTCCGTTTTTAACGTCTCCCTTCATTATCTTCTAATGTGACCACGCCCCCGCGCTGAACGCTCTATTCAGATTCTAATGTTTCACTGAAGCACGCGGCTTGAATACGCCCACACAACAGAAGATAACGCAGCGAGACTGTTCAAGTTTTTTTTATTTTACTGTTTGCTTCGCGATGAGAGGAATAACACATTATTAACCCCGAAAAGATGTGATGTGGTTGAGGATTTGAGATCTGGATTTCCTCAGAAAAAAAGAATGAAGCACTTTATTCAGCAGAGATCATAAACATGAGTAAGTCTCTTTTTATTTATTTATATACTTATACTAGTTTTCACATAACGTGTAAACAATTTACTAGTTAGACTTTTTCCAAAGACTTTTCCAAACTATAATTGCTGACTAAATGTATAATCAAGTGAAATATTATGAAATTTCAATAACAATATACAATACTATACAATTCAAAAGCTTGATGTAACTAATATAAATGTAACAAATAAATGTAACAAATGTAACAAACAATGCTGTTCTTTCAATTTATCCCCCCTAAAAAAACTGAAAAAAAATATTCTCAGCTCTTTTCAACATTAATAATAATAATAATAATAATAATAACGATAATAATAACAATAAATGTTTTTTTGTAGAAAATAAGATTGTAAAAAGATTTCTGAAGGATTGTGTGACTGGAGTAAAATTCAGTTTGAAAGTCAGCTTTGATTGTTCCTAATAAACTGTTTAATTGCACTCGCCAGTGGATATTAAATTATGTTGTGGGAAAATTAAATATATTCTAAATAAACTACAAAAATAAAATTATATAGATTTATTTTGTCCTCACATTCTTTCTTGTAACTCTTCCCTCACAGTGGCACAGCTGACTGAAAGGCTCATTATGCATCTCATTATGCAGGCCTTTGTCTTCTCAGGTGTAAATCACAATGATATTCATGATAGTTAACACCTACTCGCATATGACTTTTACCAACAAAAAGTGTCTTAGAAAATGTAAATCAATATATCGTTGTGTGAGTAAACAAGATGATTTTCAAATAATTTAGAAAGAAAAATTCAGAGTCTAAGGGTATTTTTGGGGCCTGGAGAAGTTTTGTCATGCCCTGACATTTGTGCTTTTTTCAGTTTCTTATACACATCTAAATGGCTAAAGTCTAATCTCACTGTAATCAGCACAAACTTGGCTATAATAATATGTGAGCAGCATGTATGTACATGATTGTGTTTTTGAGAAAAAAACTGTTATGCGTGGTTAGTGAAAAAACTAAAAATGTTAAATCACTTGAATAAGGCCATAAAACACATACAGAACAGTGGTTCCCGGGCCTTTTGAGAAGTGGAGCTTGTAGCCTAGAATTTTTCTTTGTAAATTATGTGAAAATCATCTTGTTTACTCACAGAAAACAATATATTGATTTAAATTTTCTAAGACACTTTTTGTTGGTAAAAGTCATATGCGAGTAGAAGTCAACTATCATGAATATCATTTTGATTTATACCTGAGAAGACAAAGGCCTGCATAATGAGCTGCATAATGAGCCGTTCTGTCAGGTGTGTCACTGAGAGGGAGGAGTTACAAGAAAAAATGTGAGGACAAAATAAATTTATAATTTTATGTTTGTAGTTTTAGAATATATTTAATTATCCCACAACATAATTTAATATCCACTTGAGAGTGCAGTTAAACAGTTTATTAGGAACAATCAAAGCTGACTTTCAAACTGAATTTTTTGCTTCAATACTCCAGTCACACAGTCCTTCAGAAATCCTTTTAATAATCAAATTTTCTACAAAAAATTCTTACATTTGTTACGTTTACATTTTATTTGTTACATTTATATTATTTACATCAAGCTTTTGAATGGTATAGTATAGTATATTGTTATTGAAACTTCATAATTTTTCACTTGATTATACATTTAGTCAGGAATTATAGTTTGGAAAAAGTCTAACTAGTAAAATGTTTATACGTTTTGTGAAAACTAGTACAAGTATATAAATAAATAAAAAGAGACTTTGTTACGATCAGAACCCAGAGAACACAGGAGACGAGAGATCCAAACGCAGAGTGGTATTTAATGGGTAATCCAAATCAGAATCCAACAAGCAGGGGTCAAACCCAGAAACCAATCCAAACAAACAAACATTAGGGATAGGAACAGAAACAGGAATAGGAACTGGAACAGGAAACTCGAAAGACGAGGAAACTCGGAAGGCGAGGAAACTGGGTGACGGAATGAAAGGACTCCATCAAGACAAACAGAAAAAGACCGGTTAATATAGGCAGGGTAATGACTATCAAGTGAAGACACCTGAGGGCAATTAACAGGAGTGCAATTACTGTGATGAAGGGACAAGGCTTTGTGGGAATTGTAGTGCCTACGGTGAGGTGCCTATGGGGAAGTGAGACCACTAGTGGAGACTCAGGGAAACAGAGACCAGACAGCGTGACATTACCCCCTCCTCCAGCTACAAGATGCTCCACCTGAACACAAGAAGAGACCAAGGAACACAGAGACCAGGAGGGAGGTGGAGCGGCAGAGGACCAGGGGGAGGGACGGAGGGACAGATAAAATGGGGAAACAGAGACAAGAAGTGCAAAAAACAAAAACAAGGAGCGCAGGAGGGAGGTGGACCGGCAGAGGATCAGGGGGAGGGACGGAGGGCCAGGTCCATAGAGGGAAACAGAAAGAAAAACAAAAACAAGGAGCCCAGGAGGGAGGTGGACCTTCGGAGGATCAGGGGGAGGGACGGAGGGCCAGGTCCATAGACGGAAACAGAGAGAAGAAGAGCAAAAAAAAACAAAAACAAAACCACAACAAAACACAAGTCCAGGAAGGAACATAACATTCAGTGGCCCAGGGCCGAACCGACAGGGCAGGAATCCATAGAGGAGCAAGGTGGAATTGGAGCCATGCGGTCGAGACAGAAGGCCACCAGGGCGGCGCAGAAGACCACCGCATCTGTGCGGTCGAGACAGAAGCCCACCCGGGCGGCGCAGAAGACCACCACCTCCGTGCGGTCGAGACAGAAACCCACCCGGGCGGCGCAGAAGACCACCACATCCGTGCGGTCGAGACAGAAGCCCACTACCTGGGCGGCGCGGAAGACCTCCACAGTGGGATCGATGACACAGGAGAGCAAGTCTGGTTAGGCAAGTCTGAAACAGAGAACATGAACAAGTTAAGGGTGGCCTCCGTGGCCACGACAGGATCAGTCGAGCGCTCCGAGAGTTCGGCTGTGAGGCTGTGAGAATGTGAGGACAAAATAAATTTATAATTTTATGTTTTTAGTTTATTTAGAATATATTTAATTATCTCACAACATAATTTAATATCCACTTGTGAGTGCAGTTAAACAGTTTATTAGGAAGGCCGATTGTCCAGCGCCTCTGCACAAGATGACAGCCACAGTTGACCCTCCAGAGTCGAGTCAGGTTCCCGTTGACCCTCCAGAGTCAGGGCAAGTCTTCTTGTCTCTGTTTCCCCATTTTACCTGTTCCTCCGTCCCTCCCCCTGGTCCTTTGCCGCTCCACCTCCCTCCTGGTTTCTGTGTTCCTTGGTCTCTTCTTGTGTTCAGGTGGAGCATCTTGTAGCTGCTCCGTGGAGGAGGGGGTAATGTCACGCTGTCTGGTCTCTGTTTCCCCGAGTCTCCACTAGTGGTCTCACTTCCCCATAGGCACCTCACCGTAGGCACTACAATTCCCACAAAGCCTTGTCCCTTCATCACAGTAATTGCACTTCTGTTAATTGCACTCAGGTGTCTTCACTTGATAGTCATTACCCTGCCTATATTAACCGGTCTTTTTCTGTTTGTCTTGATGGAGTCCTTTCATTCCGTCACCCAGTTTCCTCGCCCTGACTCTGGAGTGTCAACGGTGACTTTACCTGACTCTGGAGTGTCAACGGTGATTTGACCTGACTCTGGAGTGTCAACGGTGACTTGACCTGACTCTGGAGTGTCAACGGTGACTTGACCTGACTCTTGAGTGTCAACGGTTACTTGACCTGACTCTGGAGTGTCAACGGTGACTTGACCTGACTCTAACTTGACCTGACTCTGGAGGGTCAACGGTGACCTGACCCGACTCTGGTGGGTCAACGGAAACCTGACCCGACTCTGGAGGGTCAACGAGAACCTGACTCGACTCTGGAGGGTCAACGGGAACCTGACTCGACTCTGGAGGGTCAACTGTGGCTGTCATCTTGTGCAGAGGCGCTGGACAATCGGCCATCTTGTGCCATGACTCTGGACCGGCGGCCATCTTGGACAGTGGCGCTGGTTCGGCGGCCATCTTGGGCAGTGGCGCTGGGCCGGCGGCCATCTTGGGCAGTGGCGCTAGGCCAGCGGCCACCTTGTGCTGTGGTGCTGGGCCGGCGGCCATCTTGCACTGTGGCGTAGGGCTGGCGACCACCTTGTGCTGTGGTGCTGGGCTGGCGACCACCTTGTGCTGTGGTGCTGGGCTGGCGACCATACTGTGCAGTGGTGCTGGGCTGGCGGTCCTCCTGTTTGCAGACCCCGGTCCAGAATCGGCCATCCCACCGGGAGAGACAGGAGTGGTTGGGGCATCCCACGGAAGCCGATGCTGCAAGTAGAACATGAATTCCCAGAAACCAAACGCGTCCAACTTCTATACGAGGTACCGGGTCATCCAGACCGGTGTTGAAAATGTCTTTAAGGGCCGCATCATTATATCCCATACCATCCACCAGGGTCCAGAACACATGTGCCATAGCACCCATCTCATTGCCCTCTTGGCGGAGGGTGGTCAATTTGACGTATCTTGCCCTTCGTTCCACCATACTGGCTGGGGAACGGGTATGAAGTCCCACACCGCTGGATCTCGACATTGATGGAGTCCTTCTGTTACAATCGGAACCCAGAGAAACACTGGAGACGAGAGATCCAAACGCAGAGTGGTATTTAATGGGTAATCCAAATCAGAATCCAACAAGCAGGGGTCAAAACCAGAAATCAATCCAAACAAACAAACAGTAGGGATAGGAACAGGAACAGGAATAGGAACTGGAACAGGAAACTCGGAAGACGAGAGAACTCGGAAGGCGAGGAAACTGTGTGATGGAATGAAAGGACTCCAAGACAAACAGAAAAAGACCGGTTAATATAGGCAGGGTAATGACTATCAAGTGAAGACACCTGAGTGCAATTAACAGGAGTGCAATTACTGTGATGAAGGGACAAGGCTTTGTGGGAATTGTAGTGCCTACGGTGAGGTGCCTATGGGGAAGTGAGACCACTAGTGGAGACTCAGGGAAACAGAGACCAGACAGCGTGACAGACTTACTCATGTTTATGATCTCTGTTAAATAAAGTGCTTCATTCTGTTTTTCTGAGGAAATCCAAATCTCAAATCCTCAACCACATCACATCTTTTTGGGGTGAATTATGTCTTATTCCTCTCATCGCGAAGCAAACAGTAAAATAAAAAAACTTGAACAGTCCCGCTGCATTGTCTTGTGTTGTATGGGCGTATTCAAGCCACACGCTTCAGTGAAACATTAGAATCTGAATAGCGCATTCAGCGCAGGGGTTTCGGTCGCATTAGAAGATAATGAGGGGAGACGTGAAAAACGGACATTGCGTTGTTTTCATATGGATTACTTGATCACAGAATGTTTCAGCAGCACTTGTTTGGTTTAAAAGTAGACATTCCAGGCTTTCTATAGATATATCTCTCATGTCTCTTCTTTGAGTATTCGAGTTACAGTTCATTTTAATGACGTGTGTAAGTTAATAAAGCAGTGATAAAGGCTATGTTGATTACCATTGCATTATTCTATACATTATTATAATAAAAATTATAAGACAAACCCAGATAAGCCATGTATTGTCAAAGTCATGAGTTTATTAGTCACGTTGAATCAATGAAAGCAGGTAAATCTTCTGTTTATTCAGCATCCAAGGCATTTCCTGGGTTTCTTCTGTGAGGCATATTTGGAGTTTCAGCGCGAGAGCACCCTCTAGCCTTCAGATGGAGATTTACTGCTGATCACAGAACAATGCTTCATTGAAAGATACGCATTACAATCGCAGATTCTGCCTAATCGCGATTTATCGCTTTAACCCTCTGGGTTCGACAAATGCGAATAAATGTTTTGTGGCATCTTCTCCTAATAACCCCGAAAAGAACTTAAATTACACTTTCAGTTTTGATCGTACAGATAAGAGCAATACATCAATTGAATCTGTAAAGGGTATACTTTTTTTGCATACAGACATAATAACAACAAAACTTTGTGCATTTACAAAATTAAGAAAACAAACAGGGTGCGCTGTCTGCAGCCTTTGTCTGCGCTGATCTTCATTTAGAAACGTGTCATTAAAATGAACTGTAACTCAGCAAATGCTTAACAAAGAGACATTAGAGATATCTATCTATCTTACTGAAAACAAATATTCTGTGATAAAGTAATACATATGAAAACAACGTGATTTCCCATCTTTCACATCTCCCTTCATTATATCTAATGCAACCATGCCAATGCGCTGAGTGCGCTATTGATATTACAATAGTCCACGTAAAGCACGCAGAGTGTAAACGCTAACATGACAGCAAACAAAGCAGCAAGACTGTTCTTTAAGTTTTTTTATTTATTTTATTTTACTGTTTATTTCACACTGAGAGGAATAAGACATAATTCACCCCCAAGAAGATGCACTGAGAGGAATAAACGTTGGATTACCTAAGAAAAAAGAATGAAGCTGCTTGATCCAGCAAAGATAATAAACATAAGTCTTTTTTTTCATTAATCGACTTGTATTAGTTTTCACATAACTTGTACACATTTTACTAGTTAGACTTTTTCCAAACTATAATTCCTGACTAAATGTATAATCAAGTAAAAGATTATGAATTTTCATTCACATCATCTAAATGTTTCATGATGCCAGGAGTTTTTTTTATAATTTTTTTTTATGTTCTATAACATAGACAGCAATACAATATAAAAGTAATATGAGTTATAATGTTGCTAGCTTAACATTTACATTTAGTCATTTTGCAGAAGTTTTTATCCAGAGTGACTTACAATTAGGGGATACATAAAGTGGTTCTTTTTATAGAGGCAAACAGACACAGGAAGTGCTTGTAATACCAAGTTTTAGACATTGTTCAAATAAGTACAAGCTAAAAAAGGAAGGAATGAATAAAGAGAAAGTTTTTTTGCTTAATGTCAGTAAGAATGATTAGACAAAACTTTACTGTGATAGGCTATTCTCTGTTCATGAATATAGCCATATATGTTTATAACTATATATTGTATAGGCCTACATACTGTACAAAACATGCTTTTATTTAGGAATGTAACTAAGCTTCTGTTCATGAATATCTGCTCTAATGTATTCATTGGTGTTTGCGATCGTCTAAGGTATAAACGTATGAAGTAAGCCGTACAAATCACTGATAATAAATGTGCTATGTGGTAATTGTGTTCTTTTTTTCCTCTATAAATTACTACTAATATCAGTGACCATCACAATAATGTTAAATGTAGGTTGTGTAAACAGCATGCCTACTTTTTTATTTCAGATGTGAGGATAACATTGCAAAAGACCCTTATGCAAAGCAATCCAATGCAAATAAGCAGCCCACCCAGGAACCTGGAACACAGCTAAGACCAAGCGAGGCACACATTCCCATGAGTCTCTTAATAAAAAAATATGTCCTTCAGTGCACATAAACAATACACTTTGGAAATCCTAGGTATCTGATGTCCATTCATATGTCAACATGACAGAATACCAGTCAAAAGCTTTTTAACAGTAAGATTTTTCATGTTTTTGGAAAGAACTGATCTTCTGCTCACCAAGCCTGCCATTATTTGATCCAAAATACATGAAATTGCATTTGCTAAAGCAGTAATATTGTGAAATATTTGAAGCTATTTGAAATGACTATTTCTATTCTTACTATTTGATAATATTTGAACTAAGGATGCACCGAAATGAAAATTCTTGGCCGAAACCGAAAACCGAAAAAGAGAAAACCAAGGCCGAAAACCGAAACCAAAACACCGAAAGAAATTATGCCAATTATTACTAACATTGCATTTATTGCTATGACCGTGTACTAACTTTACTAAAATTAAGACATTGCAATTGCATAAATTAATATTAAAGTTTCAAAGATAATTACAATTACATAAATTATAAAAATAAAATACATAAAAATACATAATTACAAATTATGCAAATATTTATTAAGCACATTGCAACAATGCATAGTATAAAATAAAATTCAAACTAAAAATTTATCCCACTCATGTGTATATTAAATAATAATGTACAGGCCTACTGGCCTGCAGAAAGGTTTTAAAATGAACTGTTCTCTCATAAAAACAAAGTGCATTTAGGTGAAGTGCATTTGAAATTTTTCTCTGTAGGACTAGAAAAAGTGCATTACTTCTCCAGTAGGCAAGACTGTTATCACTTCTGGGGATGGGGACTTCAGACAGATAACCATCTAGCTGTTGAGCAGTTGAGATTGTCATCTGCCTGACATTTGAGAAATATTTGAGAGAGTGTATTTAAATAGGGCCAGGGCATAAATAAATTTTTTTTATCAAATTAAAGCAGAAATCTAGCAGAAATATGGCTACAATCTGATATTATGTATGTATATATGTGTGTGTGTGTGTGTGTGTGTGTGTGTATATAATGTCACATATATAGTAGCCTAAGAACAAAATAGCCAACGTATTATTATTATTTGAGGCACTTTCTTGCAGAATTCCACTGAACATATTAGACAACGAGGGTGCATGCCCCTCATCTGGTGCAGAGACGAGTCTTTTTTTCTGCACTCCGATCTCAGTCTCCTGCGCTTGGCGCTTCTCCAACTCCACGCGGGTTCTTCGCATCCAGCGTGGCCTGGATCATTTCTCGTGCGCGCTGCCTTATTTCCGCATCCAAGTAATGGTCTTTATAACGCGATCAAGCACGTTCGCGATGAAGTGCAGAGGATCCGAAAAGATCTCAGTGAGACGTGTGCTAACAGACTCTATAAGACTGTACTTTTCTTTGTTTTCACTTCGTGGTCCGTCTTAATCTCTTTGTTAGGAGACGCTTTAGTGCTGCGAAAAAGAAGGAATAAGAAGAGAGAGAATGTTCTCACTGGTGTGAAGTGAATGTCGCGGGGAGCTCGTGGTCTGGGCTATGCAGGTGCACGTGCAGGTCGCGGTTTCCGTTTGCGTCATCACAACATTTCGGCCGTGTTGTTTCGGTGATAAAATTTTCGGACGAAAATGGCCCAAAAATGCATTTTCGGTTTTCGGCCGAAAATTTTCGGTAGCCGAATATTCGGTGGATCCCTAATTTGAACTATTTGAAATGAGTGCTTTCTATTCGAGTATATTTTTACATTTACCGTATTTTCCGCACTATAAGGCGCACTTAAAAGCTTTTAATTTTCTCAAAAAACGACAGTGCGCCTTATAATCCGGACTGCCTTATATATTGATCAAAGCACTCTGTCAAAATGTTGACATTCCCTTTAGCACAGCTCCATCTAGTGGATGCATAACGCAAACCCAGTCAAACATTTGACTGCAGTATCTTCTATTCTATGCGCCTTATAATCCGGTGCGCCCTACTGTATATATGAAAACAGTTCTAAAATAGGCCATTCATTGAAGGTGCGCCTTATAATCCGGTGCACTTTATAGTGCGGATAATACTGTAATTTATTCATGTGATCAAAGCTAAATTTTCAACATCATTACTCCAGTCTTACTCCAAGTGTAACAATATACACTATACCATTCAAAAGCTTGGAGTCAGTATATATAGAAATAAAAAAAGATATATTTATCACACGTGATGATAAATAAAGTAATCATGTTACAAATGATGCTGTTCTTTCAATTCATCAAAAACACTGAAAAATTTATTCTCAGCTCTTTTCAACATTAATAATAATAATGTCTTCTCAGGTGTAAATCACACTAATATTCATGGTCAATCACGCCTACTCGCATATGCCCTTTCAAAACAAAAAGTGTCTTAGAAAATTTAAATCAATCTATTGTTCCTCTTCAGGAACTCGAGCTGCGTCGGAGAATGCTTTGGGAACGCCTCCAACATAACCGGCTCTAAATCACGTGTGTAATCAGTCCAATGGCTGGGCGAGACGTCATAGGCGGGTGACGTCAGACACCAGGAAGCTTAAAAGCACATGCGGCCAAGCCGGCATTAGCCTTCTGTCATTCAGCAAGCGCTCTGTGCGTGTGTCAGTCTGATATTCATTTGTGAGTCTTATTTAGTGTTGTTTGTCCATAAAAATGTCTAAAGCATTACATAAGAGCAAACATAAACTGGGCGAGGGCAGGCAGCATTTTAAGCTGTGTGTTCCTCCCTGCCCACGCTACAATACAGGTGGGGATACAGTTTTTGCGCTGACTGCCTCGGAGTGGAGGATTCGATGAGGATTCGCCCCCTCAGTCCCCCCAGTATGAGGAGATCTTGGAGGTGGTAACTCGCACTGTGGCCAAGATAAACATCGATTGGCACACCAAGAAAAAGGCTGAAAAGCAGAAAAGTAATTGGATGAGCGCTTTCTGCGAACTAAGCTGCCACGTCTGTGCCGGAGCCTGCTTTTTTTTCCCCGATTTGAACACCGAAGTGTGTAGATCGTGGGCAAAGCCATTCCCGGCACCCTCTTCATTCCTGCTTCCGATTACTATGGCAATGTGCCTGGAATGAGTGAGCACAGTTATAAGACTATGCCCTGGGTAGAACAGACGCTTACAAGCTAACTGTCTCTCGGTACAGCATTGTCTTTAAAGGCTCCGGCACTGCCTTCCAAGCCACTTCATACCACTTCAGTGCTGGTGGACAAGGGTACTCGGCAGCAGGTCAGGCTGGTGCATGTCAGCACACCATGGTGGTGTTACAGGCGTACCAAACCTGCTCAAGGAAGTAGATGAGCGTGAGCACGTGAAATCTGAGGATATTAGGCAGGCCCGGCTGCAGGATGAAATGATTGAGGGGGCATGTGAAATTGTTAAGGGGGCTTAACTTTATTACACCATCAATGATTAATACACACTGAGATCTTGCTTTGCAACGACAGATTTTTAAATACAGTGCTCCCTAAAACACTCCATATGCAACTGCAGGTAAGTTAACCAGAGACTAGCAAATTTTAAACAGCGTAATGATGATAGATCATGTCCTATACCTTTTTAGAAGAGCTGCAGTCTACTTGATTTGGCACTGAATCTCCTTAGTAACAACTGTATTTTCAGGAAATCACACAGTCGACAAAAGATAAGCCAGCGTCATTTATTGTGAATAATTAACCCTTTCACACTTAAGACTCCCGAGAGTATGATTTTTCAAGGCGACAGTTATTTTAGAATGTTCCCCCTTAAAGGGTAACTAAACACCTGGTCAGAGCCTGACTCTACCCACTGACAATATTTGAAAAATGCTGAAAAGTGGGCAGATCACGAGGGCGGGGCTGAGCGAGAGCGGCGTGAACATGAGACCCGCAGTGACGGATTGATTGACAGCTGCTGTCAGAGACGCTAAAATGGAGAGTGACTGTAATGACGCAAGTAGCTTTGCAACAGAGCGATCATTTGAAGTAGAGGACTTTTCTCACCTACCTTCACCTGAAGTGGAGGATGTCGAGGTGTCTGTTCATATCAATTCGAGCAACTGGCTCAAACTGCAGTCTTAACTCCCGCATCACGTCGCTTTTCAGCGCGAGCTGTGTGGAGAAGCCCATCTCCACCTCCATTGCATTGGAGAAGCAATCCCGTGTAAAATGCAGTTTGCACACTCCAGCTCTAGGCGGGAACTCACGGTCTTCCAGGCCAAGTGCATGCAACCACTGGCGCCTAATTTTAAAGTCTGCTGGAAAACTATGCAGTCCAGCAGTGCTGTCACAACCAGCAACACACCTACGTACCATCCTGACCACTGTACTAAATACAGATACATCTACGCTAACTTGAAGATCTAAATAACTATATAATTGATATGCTAAATAGATGCTATAATAGTCTATCCTGATCGTTTCAATACTTGCAATTCCAACTCCTCACTCACTACAGTGATTTTGACGGAACAAGATGGTTTTATACTGCCAAGGGCGTGGTAGCTCGTACCAAGGGGCGTGGTGAGCTGGAAACTGCTAACGTCACCTGCCACCGCTTACGTCACTTGCCACCGCAACATCCAATAGGAAAAATCAACTGCAGTAGCCACCGTTCAACCTGAAGAGGGCAGCACTCAGACGTTTTTACACCATATATTATAGAATTAAAACACTTTATACTCAAATGTCAAAAAAGTTACCTGAAACAATGAACACCACTAATAAAGCCCCATTCTTATAGATCATTAACTAAAAAAAGTTGGTTTAGGGTTTAGTTACTCTTTAATGTTTCTATGGCAACGAGTCATATTTGTCACGTGAAACACCGCAGCCACAATAATAACACTGTATAACAGATGTGGGCTATCCTTCATTTCGTTTTTCCTTTTTTATTTGAAATATTCACAAACTTACTTACCATGTCATCAACTATCTGATATTCCTGATATATACATCTGATATATAAATGTAGGCTGTTGTTTTAACAGTGCTTATGTGTATTTAAATGTCTGAAATCTAAAATAAACATTATGAGGTTGAAAACACTGCATAGTTGTGATATATGACAGTGTTGAGCTCGTCAGTATCTGGCTCAGCACCAACCAACGCGAAAGACGTTTGAATCTGGCAGTAATGTCACGAGTCACACACTGAACATTCTAAATCCCATGGGGATAAGGTTCAATTATTATTTAACTCAAAAGGTTGAACATTTTATTTTTAACCATGAATACAAAAATGAAACAGAGGGGGCACAAGTCAGATCTGAGGGGGCATTGCCCCCTTGTGGCGCCGGGCCTGATATTAGGGAACTCAGGAGGACCGCTGATTTGTCTCTCTGCGCTACCAAGAAGACTGCCCGCACCATTGGGCGCTCCATGGCAGCGACAGTCGCAGCGAGAGACATTTATGATTAACTCTTTCTGACATGAGAGAGAAAAATAGGGTCTGCCTTATGGATGCCTCGCTTGTGTCCTCGGGTCTGTTAGGCGACGCCGTTAACACCATTGTCGACAGGAACCAGGAGGATCGCAAACAGGTGGCGGCGTTCCAGAAGTTCCTTCCTCGTTGTTCCAGATGCTGTTTTAGTTCCAGACGCTGCCGGGCAGGGTGAGGCACAAAAATAGAGCGTCGGCTCACATGCTCCCCCAAAACAGGACCATGGGTTGAAGCGGCGCTCTGGGTTGGGGGCCTTTAAGCCTAAGCCGGACCTGTTGACCGTCCTTAAGGTTAAGCGGTCCTCGGTCAAAAAGCCCTGACGCCACTGGCCCAGTGCTCATGAGGGCAGTCCCCTCTGGGGTAGAGTGGGTTACACCACATTACATAGTGTCCTTTGTGCCTCAGTGCCCTCAGGAGATCGCCCTGCCAACCCTGCCGGAGTTACAGGGTGCAGCGGTCTCCCGCAAGCATCACTCTCAGTTACCGCCCAGAAACGTAGCTGTGCTGAGAAGCTCGGCACCTCCGTGGAGGTCCTTAAAACAGTTAGTTCGGCCGCCTCCTGCCATTCAGCAATTACAGGGCACCAAGATAGCTGCTCTAATTACACCAGAGGTCAGTCTCGAGTGACTGATTCCCTTAGTAGACTATTTGGCAGTGTGGAAACTACTGCCAAATGTGTCTCAATGGGTCCTGCACACTGGCTACAGAATCCAGTTTGGTTCTGCTTCGCCTCGTTTCAACAGGGTTATTCCCACTCTGGTGAGACCCAAGCAGGCCCTGGTTATGGAACAAGAAGGAAACACTCTCTTCAGGAAGGAGGCCATCAAGGTGGTCCCTCCTCATGAAACAGAGTCCAGGTTCTACAGCCGGTAATTCATATTTCCAAAGAAGGATGGAGGGTTGCATCCCATTTTAGATCTGCGTCAGTTGAACCGCTCAGTCATGCGACTGAAGTTCAGGATGCTTAAACTCAAACAGGTCGTGTCTCAGATAAGGACTGGTTTGTCACAATTGATCTAAAAGACGCATACTTACACATCTCCATCCTTCCCACTCACAGGAAGTTCCTGAAGTCTGCTTTTGGGGGCAAAGTGTACCAATTTTAGGTTCTTCCCTTTGGCCTTGCACTCTCACCCCGCACTTTCACAAAGTGTGTGGATGCAGCTCTGTTTCCACTGTGACTCCGGGGCATCCGTAAACTGAACTATATCAATGATTGGTTGATTTTAGCTCAATCAGAGCAGACGGTGGTTCGACATTGAGATGTCTTTCTCACCCACGAGACAGCTTTGGTTAAGACTAAACACCAAGAAAAGTGTGCTTTCTCCATTACAGAGACTTATCTGTGTCTTGCTCCCTCGGGTTGAGAGCACACTCGACAATGAGTGTTGCTTCCTCTTGGGCATTGGCGCAAAGCGCCTAGCTGACAGATATATGTAGAGCTGCAGACTGGTTTTTAGACCCATTGTCCTCTCGTGTACTCCGCTCTGTCATCCCTGCCAGTGTTGCCTCCCTCCTAACTGGGCCAACTTAAAGACATTCCATATGTTGTACTGCCCTTAATGCCCAGTCCATATGTGTAGTCTCCACATGACAAAGATGATAGGGCTCTCAGGCGAGATCCCAATTCGCCGGTCACCGACGTGACATCTCTATGCTGTAACTCTATGCTGTAACTCTGGAGTTATTTTGCAAGAGCTCATATCCTGATGCACCAGCAGATTTATATCTATTAGATATAATGGTGTTTGATGACATCACAACATCCTAAAGTCAAAGGGTTTAGTAATAGTATTTAAAAAAAAAATAGATGGCCTGTAGCACCAGTTTTCAAATGCTATTATTTTTTATTCCAAAGCTCTCCCGTATTATATTTTGTGGAAGTCGTGGCCTAATGGTTAGAGAGTTTGACTTATAATCCAAAAGGTCGCGAGTTTGAGTATCAGGTCAGCAGGAATTGTAGGTGGGGGAGTGAATGTACAGCACTCTCTCCTGCCATCAATATCATGACTGAGGTGACACCATACTTGGCTATGTCACGTCACTTTCACTTTAGCAAAATTAAATAATTATCTGTTTAATAATAAATCAAAATTATAAATAAAAAACAAATGATTACAATTCTTTTTAAAGACCTTAATTCTCTATTTTTATAATTTATAATTCTTCTATAAATTCTCTTCAAATGAGTGTAGTTTAAAATAAAAAAGAGAAAAAAAGGATCATTCAATTCAAAATGATCTGTATAGTGCTTTTCACACACACACACACACACACACACACACACACACACACACACACACACACACACACACACACACAGTTTTTTGGTTAACTTAGACAGCCCTAAAAATAAATTTTATACACAAACCCAAGAACCCTTCTGGGAGTCCAATTTGAAAACCCCGACCTACAGTACTGCATTTCACCATTTACATTCATTGATGCTGTTAACAGGGCCATACTAGTCTAAACCTGGCCCTAGTTTGCCAAGGCATGTTTACTCACCTTACCTTCAGTCTGATTCTTCAAATGTGATCTCAAACCATATATAAGTGCCAGAAATGGTAAATGGTTTGACATCTGAACAGAAAAAAGACCATTGTCATACAGTGCTTTGATTTGTGGCTAAAACAGCTACTATTACTTGGTTAGCTTTTACAACACATGGAATGAAGATTGAATCAATGCTGTAGGAGGAAGTGTGTCATCACTAACAATGGCTAATGAGCGAATTGTGCATTGTCAAGGCGTCACTGACCATGGGTGTTATTGTTTGCAAGCTCTGTCATGTGTTTGGTAATTTTAACTGCTGGTTGGGGGACTGAAAGCCGTCTAATGGATTGTGTAGATGAGATCCCAGGTGGGATAATGTTGTGGTGTCGTCCTTGTGCCAGATGTTTTTCTCCTGAATTGCTCTGGCCTCAGCCCAGAATGAAAAATGAGTGAAGAAATGTAATCTGATTTAGGTACAAGGACACAAGCTGTGCTCACATAATGTACTGAATATTAACACTTTAACTCTAATCATTTTTAAATGGAATACAAGGGCCATTTTTAAATGAATAAATACTGTGTTTGTAATGCATACAATTAATTATACAATTAATTAATCTATCCCCAAAATTTTTTGGACAGCTCTGTTAACTTAGTTGAAGTTGAAGCAGAGGTCTTTTGGTGTATAGAAGGATGGAGCAAGGACCCTTTTTAGGACCCTTTTTGCTTAATATATTTCAGTTTATTTATATATTCAGCAGTATATAATGATTTAGCTATATCATGGTCTATAAAAACAAAACAAAAACAAAGGTGAAAAGTCCTTTCTCATTACAGAATTGTTTCCATGTTTCCTCTCCCAATCATGAACGGCATGCATTTAGGTTTCAACATTAGAAGTAAATCCTGTGTAAGGTGACATCCTTAGCACCTCCTGTCTGACCGGCCCATGGGTCTGCTCTCCCTTCTGTTCTCTGTCCCGATAATGTGAGACTGGGCCTGTGACAAACTAAAGGGTAATTACAGAAATAAGAAATAGAGGATGTCACTGAAAAAGATTGGAGGTGAGGGGCCTCTCTGCTTTGTGCCAGCAGCTCAATGCTGATGTCCCCCTGATCATACCATTCCCTCTTTCATCTTCTCTGCTCACCCATTAAAAATTCATCCAAGACCTCTAGACATATTTATGGGCAAATGCTTTGGTAGAAGTGGTAGTACTAAAAAATTCATGGTTACACTGACTTCTAACAGTCCTGAAACCCGTAATTAATTTGATTGCTCATATTATACAACAAATTAATTTATACAATATATATTTAGCTTTCTATTTTGTCATCTCGATAAGTGCTGATCAAATAAAGTTTCCAGAGATGTGTTTCTGTCTCACATCTATAACTGGATGTTTATATGTTAGAAAGAGGTGTCTTTCTCCTCAGGGACAGTTTCCAGAGTTCAGGAGCAAATTTTATATTAGAATTTGTTTCTCATACAGACACTGGTATAGTATGCATTTCTACACTGCTTTTTAAATCTCTTCATGCTTTACATGTAATAACAATCCCATCTGTGCCCACAGTCTCAGATGTGATAGTGCATGACATGGAGAGGATAAAAGTTCCCCATAGCCCACGTAAAAAAAGAGGTTTAAGAAAACCTTGTCACAAGGCCCTATTAAAGGGAGCTTTGTCATCTTGCTGTGCATGTGATCCATGCCTGTGAGGACCTCATTTAGTACTATCATGGCTTCAGCTCTTCAGTGTCAAAGCATATCAATCTGGAACGCCAAGATGCATGTTTTCTGCTGATGGATGCCCACTATTTCAAGCTACACTTTTATGCTAATTTCATAAAATTGGTTGGTTACACATTATTTTTATGTGTCCTTGTTAGAGTGAAAGTATACATTTAAGTACTGAGTAATATTAATTAACTTCAAGTACTTACTGTTATGTTGCCAAATGAACACGTAGATAAACCACTGAAGAAGACCAGGACCACAAGGAACGTTTTTGCATTTTAATTTCTTCTCCAGATGGTGAAAACTGAAAGCATACACAACATGCTCTTAGAAAAATAGAGCTCTATACAGACGAAACTAAAGTCATACATCGGCGCTTTAAAGTGCATTTCCCAATCAGACAATACAAAAATATATTACTTAAGATCCTTATAAACACATATATAAACTTACGGCATTGCCTTGTCAGAGCTTTAGTGAGAATGGCGACAGATCGCTGACCGTTTCATGCTGGATTCCGCCTGCTTTGTTTACCATGAAACCGAAACCGGAAGTTAGCGCGGCAAAAGCGGAAATGAAATCGTCTGCTAATATTTTTAAATAAAACGTACAAATAAACATGAAATACTATGAGCAACTTTTAGAAATGCTTTTTTAAACATATTAACCCATTTAACTTATTTATAAAACTATAGACTGCCATAAGGCAGCACATTCCCCGCCTGACCTCAGGGAGGTCACTATCAAGAACAAAAACTTAGAGGGAATCAGTGCTTTGGCAAAAGAAGAATGACTTCAGTAACTGGTCGCAAAAAAGTCTTTCTAGTGCCTTGGTCATTTACTATGACCTCAACCTTCCTTACTTGATTGTCCTTCCCAGGGAAAGTTGCCGTGACTCTACTCATGAGCCAACAGTTCCGTGGAACCTGCTTGTCCTTGAGCAAAACAAGGTCACCAACTTGCAGGTTTCGACAAGGTACAGTCCATTTCTGTCTCTTCTGCAATAAAGGCAGATACTCTCGCCTCCAGCGTGTCCAGAACTGGTTAGCAAGAACCTGAACTTGTCTCCATTGTTTGGTGTAAAGGTCCTTGTCCAAGAAATCTCCAGCAGGAGGTATAAGGCACGATTTCTGGGTTAGCAGCATAGAGGGAGAGAGAATGAAAGGATTGTCTGGATCGGACGAAACTGGAAGGAGTGGCCTCGCATTTATGATGGCAGACACTTCAGCCATAAGTGTGCACAATACGTCGTGAGTGAGTTGCACCTTACTTTGAAGCAGTATTGAATCCAGTATTCTCCGTGCAATGCCGATCATGCGCTCCCAGGCGCCTCCCATGTGGGACGCATGAGGCGGGTTGAATTCCCAACTACAACCTTGATCATTCAGGTACAGCTGCAGAGCTTTGTCCATTCCTAACTCCTTGGAAGCCCCAATGAAATTAGTGCCACGATCCGATATAAGTTTTTTGGCAGGGCCTCTCAGGGCAAAGAAACATCTCAGGGCATTTACACAACTGCTGGTGTCTAAGGACTCAATCACCTCAATGTGCACGGCTCTAGAGCTCATGCAGGTAAACAGGATAGCCCAACGCTTACTTTGTGCATGTCCACCTCTGGTACGTCTGGTGGTTACTGACCAAGGCCCGAAAACATCAAGGCCGACGTAGCTAAAGGAAGGACATGTTTTCAACCGTTCCGGGGGAAGATCTGCCATGAGTTGCTCTTCCTGCTTTCCCCGCAGTTTGCGACAGACAACACACTTGTGGATAACTGAATTAACTAGTCTCTTTCCACCGATTATCCACAGACCTCCAGCCCTTATCGCACCTTCTGTAAGGTGACGACCCTGGTGCTTGACCTGTTCATGGTAGTGGCGAATGAGCAGGATAGAGACATGACTGTCTTTTGGGAGAATTATCGGGTATTTTTCAGAGTTCTTGAGCTCTGAGTGTTTGAGTCGACCTCCCACTGAAATGATGCCGTTGTCCAGGACTGGGCTGAGCTTTTCCAAAGGGCTTTGCTTGAAGATGGATTTGCCAACGTTGAGGGCAGACAGCTCCTTTGCGAAGGTGGTCTGTTGCACTTGTTGGAGGATGACACGTTTTGCTTGATCCATTTCATCTGGTGTATGAGGAAGCTGACATATGTGCCACCCTTTACATCCATGGTTTGAATTGGAGCCGTTGAAAGATTTTGCCATGTGAATGAGGAAGGCGACTGCACGGACCAAAGACTTGAAGGTGGAGAAGCGCTCAAAGCGCTTACAGGAGACTACTTGAAGGTGGGTGGCACAAGTTCTCACTTGTGGCCTGATTTCACAGTCTTTGTCAGGCTCAACTAACTCAAACTGGTCGTTTTCATTTTTTGCCTCTGGGGTGAACGACTGATGAAGGAGGGTCCCGTGAACCAAGTTGTTTTTGCTAGTTGAGATGCTGTGAGCAAGCGTGATGCGTGATCCGCTGGGTTCTCCTCGGTGCGCACATAGTGCCACTGCTCCGGCATTGAAGACTGGCGAATACGCTGCACTCTGTTGTGAACATATGTGTAGAATCTTTTAGATTCGTTGCAGATGTAGCCCAAGACCACCTTGCTGTCCGTGTGAAAGTGAACTGCGTCAAACTCTATGTCAAGCTCATTCTTGACAAGATCAGCTATCTCTACAGCCAAGACAGCGGCGCACAGTTCCAGTCTTGGTATTGTGGGCTCTGACTGAGGAGTTAGTTTTGCTTTACCCATGACAAACCCTACCTCAACTTTGTCATTTGTATACAGAGCTCTCAAGTAGACTACTGCACCTATTGCTTTGGTCGATGCGTCTGAAAAGACATAGAGTTCTTTGCGCTTTGCCTGACTGAGAGAGGTAGATGTGTACGTTCTCGGGACATGGAGTTCCCTTAAGTCCTGCAGCGAATCCCTCCAAGCTTCCCATTTGCTCTGCTTATCTTTTGGAAGTGGTGTGTCCCAATCAGAGTTTTCTGAGGTGAGTTCTCTGAGTAAAGCTCTACCTTGAATGGTGACTGGTGCTAATAAGCCTAGTGGATCGAATACACTATTAACAGATGACAAGACACCTCGAGGAGTAAATGGCTTGTTTGTTGTGGCCACTGAAAACGTGAATGTGTCTGTCATGGTTTCCCAAATTAGGCCTAGACTGCGCTGTGATTGAGTTTCCTCACCACTCAGATCCAGATCTTTCATGACTGCTGCGCAATCTTCAGGAGAGACGGCTTGCATGACTGATGGTGAGTTAGAAGCAAACTTATGCAGGCGCAGATTGGACTCAGCAAGTGAAGCTTGCGTTCTTTGGAGCAAGTCGATAGCTTCGGCTGGAGAAGGCACAGAAATCAGTCCATCATCGACGTAGAAGTGTCTCTCCACAAACTTGACTGTGTCAGCTCCATAGTCTTTTGCTCCAGCTTCAATGGCCTTGCGCAATCCGTAAACAGCCACAGCGGGAGATGGAGAGTTCCCAAACACATGGACCTTCATCCTATAGTCAATGACCTCCTTTTCAACATCATTGTCCATGTGCCACAGAAAGCGACGATAGTTCCGGTGATCCTCACGCACCATGAAACAGTGAAACATTTGCTGTATGTCGGCCATGACAGCAATGCATTCTATACGGAAGCGGAGGAGTACCCCAATGAGACTATTGTTTAAGTCGGGGCCAGTGAGGAGTACACTATTGAGTGAGACACCATCCTCTTGGGCACTGGAATCAAAAACTACCCTGATCTTGTTGGGTTTTTGAGGGTGGTAGACCCCAAACGTGGGGAGATACCAACATTCTTCTCCTCGCTTCAGAGCGGGCGCTATCTCAGCGTGACCGTTGGAGAAAATCCCTCCCATAAACTCCACGTATTGCTGCTGCATGTGGGTTTTCTTTTGCATGCTCCGTTTGAGAGACAAAAAACGTCTGACTGCTAGCTCTCTATTGTTAGGCATTTTCCGGCGAGGCTCTTTGAAAGGAAGTGGGGCGACCCAGCTATTGTCATCGTCTTTGTACATGCTTTTGCCCATAATCTCTAAAAAGAGTGTGTTATCTATGGAGGGAGCTGGCTAATTGTCGTTTTTGCTGCGGTTGAAAACTGACTGTCCCAGACTTTGCTCTGGAGCCTTAGAGTGCCTTAGAGTTCCCTGAGCTGACGGAAGTTATCACACTGTCCAAAAACTGTGGGGCGGCCATTTTCAAGAATAATTGTCTTGAATGAGTTGACTGTGGGCTTGTGGACCTTACCTACACACACCTCCCAGACTACGACCCACCCTAAATCTAGGCGCTGGGCAAAGGGCGCATGATGAGGGCCATTAACTTGTTCCCTTACTTTGTGTGCACGTAGAACATCACGCCCAAGCAGTAGAAGTATTTCTGCCTCATGGTCTAGCTCTGGAATGTACTTTGCTATGGACCGAAGGTGTGGCTGGTGCCGTGCAGCGTTTGGTGTAGGGGTCTCGCTTCTTTCATTAGGAATGTCCTGACATTCAATGAGAGGAGGGAGTGGGATTACCACAGACCCATCTAAAGACTCAATGTTAAAGCCTTCAGCCCTTTTCCCCCATGTTTCAACGAGGCCTGAACATGTTCTTAGATCATAACTGACTAGCTTATCTTTGATCTTGAACATATCAAAGAACTCTGGCCTGGCTAAGGAACGATTGCTCTGATCATCAAGTACGACGTAAGCCTTAACCGCACTGTCCTTGTGACCCTCTGGATACACCCTTGTGAGACATATTTTTGAACAAGAACGACCCCACTGACCTTGACCGCACACTTTGGTGCATGTTGTGGTTACTGCGATGCTATCTGAGATATCTTTTCCTTCCCCGCCATCCTCTTGTGCAGGAGCAGGAGCCTTGAAGGTTTGTGGTGGAGGGCCAGGATGCATTACTGTTTCGTGGCTCGTACTTTCACATTCGGAGCACTTTACTGTGGATTTGCAGTCCTTAGCGAGGTGAGTGTCCGAGGCACAGCACTTGAAACAGATTCCTTTCTCTTTGAGGAAGGCCTTTCTTTCATCGAGCAGTTTGTACCTGAATGTCCTGCATTCATTGAGTGGGTGGGGCTTATTGTGCAGCGGGCAGTTGCTTTTAAAGTCCTTGTTGGGGGGTGTAATATTAGTTTTATTTACGGAGATGGGTTTGGCAGAGCTAAAGTTTCTCAGGTTGGGTCTTTCTAATTTCAATTGTGTTTGGCTGTTCTGTTGGTTAAAGCTTGGATCGTTACGTCTCTTAGCTTCTTTGCATATGAACTTGCAAAAGTAACTGAAAGGTGGAAAGCAGTCATGATGATCCTCTTTATATTGTGAACCTAGAGACATCCACTTCTCCTGAATTCCATATGGGAGTTTATCCACAATTGGCCTGATTCCGCGTGACGTGTCAAGATAGAGAAGACCGGGCAGATACTCATCCTCTTTTGCTCCTTGAATCTCCTGTAACAGATCCCCAAGTTCCCTCAGTTTCACATTATCCTTTGCTGTCATTTTAGGAAAACTGTCCAATCTCTGGAAGAGCGATTTTTCGATGATTTCAGGAGCCGCATAACACTCTTGGAGTCTGTCCCATGCTTTCTGTAAAGCTACTGCAGGGTTATTGACATACACAGAGCGAATGCGTTTAATTTGACTGCTTGACTCCTTTCCTAACCATTTTGTCATCAAATCGAGCTCTTGTGTTGGCGTGAGGTGAACGTCTGCTGTAGCCCCGGTAAATGAGGAGAGCCACGCTCTAAAGTTCTCTGGTTTGTCGTCATATTGGTATAGACCTGAAGTGATGAGGTCACGGCGTGCCATATATTGTGCAAGTGGCTCTGCTTGGTGTGTCCTGCTACCAGGTGAGTTGTAAAGAGGCACGAAAGGGCTGGAGAATGGGTTGAGTGCATTCTTTGTTTGATTACTTTTTGGTTTATTCTCACCTTTAGGAGAGGAAGATGTGGTTTGGTTAGTCACAGATGTCTTTTGGTTGTGGCGCCTGGGCGTAGTGTTAACAGGTGAAGGCTCTGCGTCTGAAACGTCGTTTTCAGAAGGATTCCATGTGATGAATGTGTCCTCTATTTCAACACTTCGGTTGCAGGTGACTGGAGCGGGGTCATTATGTTTATTCACATTCATTTGAGATTTCACATATTCACATGTTCTTTCTTTTTTAACTCTATCTGATTCTGATCTTCGGCTCTCATGCCCATCTCGTATTGCCTCTGCTTCTTCTAGCACCTCTGCCTCAGCTACTGCGGCATCTGCTTCTCTTTGTAATTATAGCACCTGTAGCTCTGTGTCGATTTTCACTTTTTCCACTTTTAACTGTGCTTCCTTGCTTGCATATGAGGCTCTTACCCTAGCGGCTTCTGCTTTGGCTCGAGCGGCACTGCTTGCAGATGAGGATGAAAGATTTGAAGCATTTGTAGCAGATCTGTTGCTAGCTGCCATTTTGACCACGATGAAGCTCTTAATGCTGCCTTTTCACTGTTATGTTGCCAAATGAACACGTAGATAAACCACTGAAGAAGACCAGGACCACAAGGAACGTTTTTGCATTTTAATTTCTTCTCCAGATGGTGAAAACTGAAAGCATACACAACATGCTCTTAGAAAAATAGAGCTCTATACAGACGAAACTAAAGTCATACATCGGCGCTTTAAAGTGCATTTCCCAATCAGACAATACAAAAATATATTACTTAAGATCCTTATAAACACATATATAAACTTACGGCATTGCCTTGTCAGAGCTTTAGTGAGAATGGCGACAGATCGCTGACCGTTTCATGCTGGATTCCGCCTGCTTTGTTTACCATGAAACCGAAACCGGAAGTTAGCGCGGCAAAAGCGGAAATGAAATCGTCCGCTAATATTTTTAAATAAAACTTACAAATAAACATGAAATACTATGAGCAACTTTTAGAAATGCTTTTTTAAACATATTAACCCATTTAACTTATTTATAAAATTATAGACTGCCATAAGGCAGCACACTTACTGTAGGGTTAGGGTTAGGATTAGGGTTTGGCTTAGGGTTACTTGCATGTAATTATGCATAATTTATTGTTATTATAATAGGAAGCACGTGTAACAATGACATTTTAAAATACAGTGTTACCAATTTGTTTGACTTAAAACACAATATGAACAATCCATATGATGCTCATACATATACAATTCAATAATCAAGGCATAGTTTTCAAAAAAATGAGCATTCTGTCATAATTTTCTCCCCCTCATGTTCCAAACCATTTAGATTTTCTTTCTTCTGTGAACACAAAAAGAAAATTTTTACAGGAATGTTCACTTTCTTTTTACACACAATGAAAATTAATGCTGACTTGGACAATGACATCACTTTGTATTAAAAAAAATGTTAGGAGGAGTGTTTCCTGGTTGGGGGAAGGGTCAAATGTTCTGAGAGTTATGTAACATTAATATTAAGCCGTAGATATTATTTAGCATATTTGTGAAAATTTCAATTAAATAATTTGCTGTTTTGATAAATGGTGTATGTGAGGTATTGAAGATCCAATCTGTAGTCGGGGAAGTGCAGAAAGTTCCTCAGGGTAAAGGGCTCAAATAGTAAAAATGGGCATCTTACGGCTTTGGAACGTTAAAAGGGTGAGCAATTAATGACAGAATTTTAATTTTTGTGTAAAATATCCCTTTAAACACGACTTATCATTAAAGCAACTTCTGTTGCTGCATGGTTTTGTGTAGTGCTTTGTATTCAAGTAACATTATTTTTTTTTAAGCAATGCAATTCTGTAAAATGAGACGGCTGATCCAGATAATCTCAGAAAATGCTAATTTGACTGTCCAATATGACTGTAAACAATAATGCCCACACCACTTCATGTTTGTAAAAAAAAAGCTAATCAGTCATAATGCCAGTCTATCAGGGAAATCCTAGGTAAAACACACTCAACCCATAGCAAGGCATTATGGCAAAAACTGATATCTAAAAACGTATGGGAATTTTTACCTACTTTTGAGTGATTCATTACTCTTTTGTAGTATGTAGTAGTATGTTTTAAAGTATTTATTCATTTTCTTTTCAGCTGAATAAACATTAAATTATCTAATCATAATACATTCATTCAACAATTTCAGTAGCATTTGTAGAAAAACTAAAGTTCAATATGATACAAACTAAAGCCATATGATAATTCTGTGAGAGGAATTCAATTTAAACAAAAATGATTTGTTTAAAATCCCCTCTACCTTTGGTATCATATCTCATACATGCTTCAAAACTGCTTTTTAGTGTTTGTACCTTTGCTTTACTAAACTGGTATACTTAAAGTCAACCAGATTGGAACAACTTGTGACCTTTTTTGTGCCAAAGTAGTTCAACCAAAGATATACTGAAGTATGTTTGATTGTGCAAAAGTGAAACTATTGCTAGTATATTTTATCTTGCATTTAAAGATTGATATTATTCAAAAATCATACAATCCTCATCAGTAGTGACATTAAAACACATTTTAGGCCTAACATTAGTTGTATTGTGCACAAGAAGTACTTCAAATAAAGTTTAATACACATTTTTTATATCAGTATATTAGTATATATATTTATATATCAGTATTTGTCTCAAGCAATATTTCAGTAAATATGTGAATAGATTTGAAGTACGCTTAGTATGAAATAAATGTATTTTAAATATTACTTATTTACTAGGGACAGAGATATGATTATGTATGTATACTTTCATTTTATGGAAATGACTAGTGTACATGATAAAACTTTTGTGTTGCAGTTTTGTAACAGCATGATGTATTAACCTAATAAAATAATTACTACGTTTAAAAAAACTGAGTGATGACCCTTAGCCATGACCACTACATTTTTCGTCAACTGCTTATTTATGTTGTTTGTTTAAAATGAATCTCCAGTTGAAATGTATTTTATTGCTAGAGAGGGTGTACTGATTGTAAATGTCCTTGTGTATATTGGAAAATTGTAAATGTCCTTGTGTATATTGGAAATGAGGTTAGTTGAGTGTAGTTGGCATTCAGCTCTCTACCTCTGTAAATATAGCAACTTGGCACTGACACACTCATACCCAATCTGTCCCAGCATGCCTTGGTAAAGAAGGGCATTGCCCACTGAGAGTTGGTTCCAGTCCAGTACTGTGCCAGATGTGTGCTGGAGGGGAGGGCAGCACAGGGTTAATGTCCATGCAATAGAGACTGCTTCGCACTGTCGAGGTCCATCCACCCTCTCGCCCTAGCACATGCCCTGTCAGAGGCTCAACTGGGGTCAGCGGTGACATCAGTCTGACTTTTGTTTTTCATTAGCTCTGTTAAACAATCTCTGTAGGGATTCCTTACTAACTGATCATTTTCTTTTCCATTCCTGGTCATATTCTATTATATGTCCAAATTTTTCAGAATCAATTTCAGTGCAGTTTGATATTAGTTGATTTCTAATTTGCACTTCTTCATCATTATTATTATTGCATAAGAATAATAGTAATAATAATAATGATAATTACTATATGATTATTAACTCTTTCCCCACCAGCATTTTTGAAAAATGTTTCGAGCCACTGACGGAATTTTGTATGTTTTTCGCAAAAATTTCATGGTCCCCAGAATATTTTGTTGTATGAATATATGAACATGCAATACAATCAAAATAAGATAACAGACCCTCTACTCTTACTTAAAAAAAATTAAAAGCCTTATTTTTTTTATCAACACTTAGGTTAGGCTTGATTTAAAAAAAAGCTAAATTTTGAGCAAAAAAAAAAGAAATTTAAAATGTAATATTATATAATATAAAATTGATATTTTTTATATATAAAATACTACATCTAGATAATTTTCAGTACGATGATTAAAGCAAAGATGCTGCAGATCGCTCACATTTTTATCAAAATAATTTATAATTTTTAAAAAACTTTCTAAAATGCCAAACTGTATATGACATATTTAGTATGTATATATTTATGTTTCAAATAAATGACACCTTAATAATAAGTAGGGTATAACATTAATTATAATCTGTTAATTAATCTGTCTAATAATGTCTAAAAATATAATAATAATAATACTAATACTAATACTTCTTATGAAATTAATTTCATTATAATTGCTATTAGTATTATAAGCAGTGCAAAATACTTATTTGTTGATTCAACTATGTGTTGGCCTTAGCAAAATGAGGCAGAAATTGTGTCCCATATTGATTTGATACAGGACGGATCATTTTACTTTTAAATACGGGATGATTATGTATTTTAAGGGATGAGTGGCAAGCCTACATATGAGATTGCTTGTTTCTGTGTCTTCCTCACCTGTGTTTTTGATCAAGACATTCTAGACTTGTTCAGGAGATGTCTAATAGTGCCCCCGAGTGTATAACAGTATAAACATGAAAACCCAGAAAATTTATTGTTTGTTGGGGAAGCATTGTCTTACACATAATGGAAAATTTCGGTGTTTGGTGGAGTTAATTGAAAAAAAAAATCACATAAATCACATCATTTACGGTGCCCGTAAAGTGACTTGTTCGGTTTACTTAGTTTTGTCGTGGCCACGACATAATAACTCGTGGGAACATGATAATATGTCATGGCCACGAGATATTAATTTGTGGGAACGTCATATTAACTCGTGGGAACGTCATATTATGTTGTGGCCACGAAATAATTTTGTCGAGGTAACAACATCCTTATGTCGTGGCCTCGAGATGCTATGCTGAGGGAACAACATCCATTTCTCATGGCCACGACTTCTTATGTTGAGGGAACGACATGTTTTTCTCGTGGCCACGAGTTTAATATGTAAACAAACCTGCGTGACCATAGCAACCCAGGATTATCAGAGATGGATTCATTATTATTTCATTTTGAATCATCGCCAATGAAGTCATTACGTCGAGTGCAAAAGAACCTGTAAACCGTTTTCTTCAACCAGTTTATTGAATCGAACTGTCCGGAAGAAGTACTTGTGATCCGAAAACCGATGCAACCGGTTCTTGACTCGTGAACGAGTCAGTCTTTCGTTCGTTATCTGGCTCGGCTCGGTGTTCATCTTCAGTTCTCTCTTCACAGCAGTTCAGTCAGTGTACTGTTTGAGTAAATGAATTACTCCGGTATATTGGTTTATTTTAACTCAGAGGGAGTGTCAGCCACATTAAAAAAAGTTA